>NC_135660.1:56691264-56937325 GCF_964188315.1 Podarcis muralis
AGACATAATAAGTTCATGGCCATATTGTACATTGCTGTAAAGTGCTTTGAGCACATCACGTAAATGGAAAGGCAGTCTATACATAAAAGATAAAGAGAATTGCAATGCCTGATTTTTAAAAAAATAATAATTAGTCCTGCTTGTAGAGAGATTTGAAGATGCAGTTTTCTTTGTATGTTCCAGTTTTCAGGGGTTGCCACCATATCTGTACATTTATATATTGATTTCTCATGTTTTTAAACTTCTCATGACATTGTATCAGTCCTTGCCACAATACTTTCTGAAAACCAAAATGTGGTTTAGAACACTTTAAAATTGACATCATGAATAGATAATATAATTTACATGCATCCTATTTATTTGCATGATCAGGTAGGCATACCATGTGCTTTTAAAACAGAATATGGGAATTATCTGAAAAATAAAGAGTTGTCCAAGGCTACATCTTAACATGATGCTATTTTCCCTTGGTTCAGCCTACTGGTTCATTATATGTTTCCAGAGTCTCCTTTAGGGTGTGCAGTGACCTTTTTCAGCATTTGTCTCTGCATACTATGTAGAAGCATTCAAGCAAGTCTAAATTTGGTATGTAAGTTTATGAAACATTGCACACCAAGTTCCATAACAGGACATCGAATCTTCGGTTACCACTGTGTCTTATTAAAATGACTTTACCTGGCCTTCCTTTGTAGACAGTCTAAGTTATATAAGTATTCTTAATTCTTTTTTAAAAGGAAGCAGAAATACGGCAATTCAAATGCTTTTAACGAGTTTGCTTATTTTGTTTTAGAAATCGCTTCTGAAGTTCAGTTACTCAGTAGAAGAGGAAAGCGACTCATGTTTGGGAGGCAGATGGTCTTTTGAAGATGTACCCATGAAACCTTTACGAACTGTGATGGTAATCCCTGCTGACAGGATGAATGCCATCATGGATAAACTCAAAGAATATCTTTCTGTCTGAACCATTCTCTGAGCTAACGGTTTTGTGAAGTCACCCTGTAAAAGTTATTCGACTTTACAGTGGTGTCTAGAAATTTTCCATACCAATTCTGCATTATTTCAGGATCTCCTTTATATTCTCATAAAGTACATCACCTACACAACTTGTTCTTATTGGCAGAGAATTGCCATTTTGAAACATCCATGATTACAAGTGCAATAAAAGCCCCCTCAAAACAGTAATCATTTAATAATTGTTGAACACTTTTCTAACTAACTGTAGGTTGTTTCCATGTTGTCAAAGATAATAACAAAAAACTCCTGCGATTTTGTTCTGTTTTAAAATCATTTCTCATGTCATATAAAAGCTGGTGTTGGGAATATATTCTACATAGAGGTTATATACTTCAACACAGTTTGGGATAGCAAACTTATTGAATAATGCATCGCTGTTCGGCAGGTGTTTCAGGATATTTTTTATATTCTTTATCTTTGCTGTTTGTTTTTTCTTCCTTGCCTGTTGTTGAAATGGGTGATAAATGATTGATTTCTTCCTGCAGAATAGCCTTGCTCTCACTGGCAGGCAGATTACTAAAATAGTATTGAGGTGCCAGCTCCACAAATCTGTTAAGAAACAGAATAAACAAGTGAGGGTATATTTTTTTTAAGAAGGCAATTTTTCAATATTTTCTATGACTGTTTTATGACTCATGCAGCAAATGCTTACAGGCAGGAACATTTTGATGCATTAAATATAGAGCTGCATAGCTGGAATCGGTTCCAAATTATATATTCCAGGTAAAAGTGTACATATAAGATTATACAGTTTCTTTACAAATTAATATGTTCCGTTTGTCCTTGGAGTGGTAGTAGTTGGTTTCCAGGTGTTGCAAACTGCAATCAAAATATAACATAGTCCTGGATATGAGTATACTCTTTGCAATTTCTACCTGAAGCTTCAATGCATTACCTATTTAAATTTAGGGAAGCTGTAGAAGGGCACAATTTTTATATATTTTAGTAGTTTGGGGAAAAGGAATGGTTTCCTGCTACTATGTGCATTATAGCATTTCAAATAAATTCAGTCATCACTAGCCACACATGTGCGGAATTATTAGTTGTTCATTAGTGCTCCTGATTCAATGTATAACATGAATTTTGTTTAACTTTGATTTCACATCTGTGTATTGGTTCTGTGTGCCAGGACACAGAGGAATAGATATGCTCAGAGTTAACTTGTCCATTAATTTCATACTAGTCTTAACATTGTCTATCACCCATATATTTCAGTCTATCTTACTAAAAGGGGGGTTGCATTGTATCAATTTGAACTTACTACCTGCTTGAGCAGATGCATCAGACCAAGTCGTGACATAGGACTGAAATAGCTGAAGGCTAAACATTTCATTTTTAAATTTCTAATTAAAACTTTACTCCCTTATCCATGGTTCAGTAAGTGAAATGCTTTTAACCAAAATGTACTTATTTATTTAATAGAAAGCACTTCTGAAGTTCATCCATGCTGAGCTGCAAGCTCAAAACATCTGCACAGAAACAAATTCTCAGTATGAAGTCAATGAGAACATGTGACTATAGCCTGCACTTTGTTTCCTCTTGTAAGGCCCTTTTAAAAAACAGTTATTTATCTATGCCACCAAGCAAACAGTGAAGTTAAAATGATTTGCTCAATGGCTATTTCTGGACAACTAATGTGGAGCTTGTCAGGTAGTACTTCATTACTGGGATTTTGCTTGAATGGGAGACTAGGAGCATAGCTTGGGCTGATGGGCCCAAAATGAGCAAATCCATTCTGCATTGATTCTGCATTTATTTGGATCATAGGATCATGCTAGCCCTGCAGATAAAATTAGTTGTGAAATGGTGAGATTTAAAAACTTTAAAACATTTCACTTCCTTGCCTTCCTTAATATACTTTCAGAATGCTGACAGATCTGTTATACACTTCCATGAGATTGTCAGTTGGATTTCTATATTTCAGTGTGAAAGTATCCTAATGATATTTGAAATACCTCCCATAAAATAACTTTCAGCACGAGTCATACTATTTCCACCAAATCAAAATTATGGAACAGGTAGCTACCAAATATCCAAACTCTGCAGAAATGTTAGAGCACACACTTTGTATGCAGAAAATCCCACATGAAATACAGGGCATCTCCAGGTAGGACTAAGAAAGACACTTGTATGGAACACAGTCTGCACTGACAACACTGACCTAGATGGACTAATAGTCTGACTCAACATAAGGCAGTTCCCTGTGGTCATAACCCGCTTAAAATAAGAAAAGTGCTAGGAGACCTTTCAACACTGACAGTATTGATGTGGGTGGTGGGATGCCAGCTTAAACACACACACACACACACACACACACACACACACACACACGTATGTTACTGCTGGAAGCTAAAGGCAGAGATCACCCACCTCTCCTGTCTCTCCAGTTTCCCCAGGAAGCAAGATGTGAGATGTTGGGTTGTGCTCTTAAATGGAAGTTGTATGCTATAAACATGAATGAAAACCTAAATTCCAACTTCCTCTTACTCACAGATCAGGTGATATCGCTGAGATGATTTTTAGAGAGTTGTTTTCAGCAATACTGAATTCATGGAACACAACCCACTCTGGGATCCTTGCAGTGTTGTAGTATATTGACAGAGGGTGAAGCTGGGCTACTTGCCTGTGTGACAACATTAAATAGTTTCCAGCACCATCAACATCACGAGCTATCTAGAACATGAAAAGTCAAGAAATGACATGTAATTTACCTGGACTTAAGCCTACTGCAGTGTATTAACTGCATTCAGTTATCCATTAAATACCAAAATACGATCCAAGAATGGTTCTGTTGTAGTCAAATGACTACACAAATTAATTTTACAGCTTTAAATGAATTGTAAGAGGACTGAAGAGTAAGCTATAGAATTAAAACAAATTGGGGGATAGGAATCAAAGGGGCAGAGCATTATTATGTCAATACAAATGAAAGCAAAGTATTTTGATTAAATTAAACTTTTCCGTAACATTAATAAACCTAGATGAAACTATCCATTTGGTTTCCTTACTTGCATAAAGTAACCAGACAAGAGTGCTTTCTTTATCCTCAGTACATTTTCTTTCAATCCAAAAGCAGGTGCTGAAATTGGGAGTTCAATTCGTTTCATAATGTCATCCAATTCAGCTCTGATAGCTTCCGCCATTCTTAGTGCAGAGCAGTTCAGAAAATACTCTTGACACCACTTTTCAGTACTACAGTCTGCGAGGGGGAAAAAGGTAAAATTGTGTTTGTTTTTGCTAGAGAATCCAGTTCCATTACACTCAAAGGGACTTATTCCCAAATAAATTTGTACAGGACTGCAGCTTTCATCCTGAAAAGAGGTTATTCTGTCATGCCAGATGTAATTATGAAGATTTTACCTGGCAGAATAACCCTTTTTTCAGGATAAAGGCTACAGTCATATACACACTTATCTAGGGATAAGTCCCAGTGAACTTAATGGAACTGACTTCTAAGTATGCATTTTTTACATTAGACTATTTAATTTACCATTTTAAAATTGGAATCCATTGCTAGCCCTCTTCAGGCATTCCATAGGAAGGGAAGTATGAAGCAAAAGGAGCCACTGGAAAGGGTGAGCTCTCTCCCCATGGTCCTCATTGTCCTCCATGAGTTGAAGACTCAGGGTTCTTAAAATATGCAAGGCTCCCTGCTTCAGTCACCCTCCCAAACAATGCCAGTGGCAGAGCTAGCACAGTCATTCCCATGGATTTAAATAAAAATAAAATTAAATAAAAATTAAATAGTCTGTTAGCTTATAGGTCTTATATAAGTGAAAGCTGGAATAATTGTTCAGAAGCATTTCAGGATGATTTTTTAAAGTGTAATTAAAATATTTGACACACACTTACACAGGCCTGTGGAGCTTGTCCTAGCTTCCTTGTAAGCCCTGTAGACATTGATAAGGGTAAAATGATCTCCAGCAGGATGCAAGAATTTTTGCCAGCAAGCGACTGCAATCTCTTCTGTTCCCTGTGGTGGGTTTAAAAAGCAACTAGGAGCTTGTGTTCAAAAGGAAAGAGAGAGAAATGAAAACAAGCTGATACGGTGAAATAAAGCTTACTATATGCACAATGTATGCTGTGTAATAACTTTTCTGTTATAATGTTGCCCTCACTCTTTGGTCCTTCAGCAAAACCTATGGTTCACTCTCATCCTCTCCATTTTGACTGCCACAATGGGTCTGAAAATACCCCTGAAAGAGTGGCAGTGTTTTCAACTAAAGCAATGACACCAAAACCATTTTTTTCTCCAGGCTTATATTCTGGGGAGAAATGCTGAGTTGGTGATGTCTGGATATTCCCCCCATAATACATAGCTTTGACCTCATGTTGTAGATAGGAGCACACATGACTGAATGTTTCCCCATGGAAACATTCCTGCAAGCAAAACGTGATGAACCAGGCTTCTCTGACATGCAAGTCTTCTATGTATTTTTTAGGGGGAAGAGGGAGTTGAGAATTCCATTGTGGGATCTCCCAGTTAATGTACATTCAAGAGAAGTGCTCATCACTTCACTGAATATTTGCAACAACTGGACCCAAGTGTTGCTACATTTGCGACAGCTAGACCTAATGTGTTGCTACAATTCTAGAAAACAGTGGGATTTATTTATAATTAAATAAATACAGTATGTGTAGAATGAGACAGAAAAGCTATATATACATAACAATGGGAGTATTGGCACAACATTGCTTGGTGTGTTAACTTTTTTGCTACATCATTACACTAAGACCAAAGTGCCTGAGTTTTACTATATTGCAGAGCAAGCCTCTATAGGCCTGTATAATTTTATTCTCATTAAATATTGTGTGGAAGAAGTGACATAACCCATCCTGAACATCTGTGCAAAACAAAAAATAACTTGAATCCCTTTTAAATTTACATTTCATTAATTGTGAGTACTGCAATTTTTCTGGCTCTGATCTTTAATCAATTTAATAAGCAGATTAATTAAGGAAACCTCTGCTTGATTAATTGATAAGGAACAAATTTAACTGATGAGGTGATGAGTTAAGGGTATACCTCTTGTCTTTTTTCAAGTTTATTCTGATTTAGGTGTGTTAGCAAAATACAGGATGAAATTATTAATGAAGCAGTAACTTTTTAATTAAACTGTAAGGTCTTTCACTGTTGCAAAGGGGCACTACTGAGGTTTTTGTAATATTTTAATTTTAATTTTTGGGGATGCGGGTGGCGCTGTGGGTAAAAGCCTCAGCGCCTAGGGCTTGCTGATCGAAAGGTCGGCTGTTCGAATCCCCGCGGTGGGGTGCGCTCCTGTTGCTCGGTCCCAGCGCCTGCCAACCTAGCAGTTCGAAAGCACCCCCGGGTGCAAGTAGATAAGTAGGGACCGCTTACTAGCGGGAAGGTAAACGGCGTTTCCGTGTGCTGCGCTGGCTCGCCAGATGCAGTTTCGTCACGCTGGCCACGTGACCCAGAAGTGTCTCCGGACAGCGCTGGCCCCCGGCCTCTTGAGTGAGATGGGCGCACAACCCTAGAGTCTGTCAAGACTGGCCCGTACGGGCAGGGGTACCTTTACCTTTACCTTTAATTTTCTCATTTAGTTGGTTAAAAGGCAAACTATGAATCAACTAATCATCCTATAAATGGTTGATGGCAGTAGTTCTATATAATTACACTGGGCCTGAGAAGGAGCCACAAACACTTCAGAAAATACCTGTTACCATGGCAGCAATGGTGAGCATTTCTTCCACACAGTCAAATTCACACGAAGCTAAAATAGCCTTTGACAGCTGTGGATCGACAGGAAACTCTGACATTATTATTCCAAATTCTGAAAGGTTTCCATCATTGTCCAGGGCAGCCAAATAATCCAGATCTTCCAGAGCTTGCATGAGACTTTCAGGAGCTGGGGTGGGGAGAAATGCTTAGTTACACTGGTTGTTGTATTCTGTCACTGTTCAGTGAAATGCCTATACAGACAGAATTAAACTAAGTATTTGATTATCACAAGGTTACAGGAAATTTTGCCTAATTTCTCTCTCAGGTAAATTGGTGCAGCAGTTGCCAACTTTTTTGGTTCCAGGGGCACATTTGGAATTTTGAGGCAGTGCCAAGTCAGAAAATTGCCGCCGGGGGTGTGGCCTAGAACAAAATGGCTGCCCACACCCCAAAAAAGCAAAAAAAGAGAGAGGAATATGAAATGGTTCAAAAATGGAAAAATCTATTTTTATTTTTTGCTTTTTAACGAAAAAATTTGAACATTTCTTCTTTTCCAGAAACTCTTAAAACTGTTCTCCCCTGTACTCGGCAATGTGAGAACAAACAGGGGGGAAATGTGATCATATGGATAATGATGCTTCTGCACTAGGTCCTCATCACTGGAACAAAGAGCAAGCCTTCCCCAGAAGCACCGGAAGCCTTTCCAGAGGTTGCATTAGTTGCATTGTTTGCGAAGAAAAACTTGGTTCCACAGCAGAGCTTCAATGTGTTTCCGGGGGGAGGGGGTGCTGACACACACAGGTTTTGTGTGCAGTATTGCTTCTAGACTGAGGGCGACGGAGCTGACAGATATATTGACTGGGATAGTTGTTCTTCCTTCTGTGGTCCTGACATTTTACTTGGCAGTGAAAAAAAGGCTAGAAGGTGCTTTCCTGCAATCTGCTATTTGAAATGCCAGGAATAATAATAATAATAATAATAATAATAATAATAATAATAATAATAATTTCTATTATTATTATTAATTATAATAATAATACCCCGCCCATCTGGCTGGGTTTCCCTAGCCATTCTAGGCGGCTCCCAACAGAATATTTAAAACATCAAACATTAAAAACTTCCCTAAACAGGGTTGCCTTCTAAAAGTCAGATAGTTGTTTATTTCCTTGACATCTGATGGGAGGGTGTTCCACAGGGCAGGCGCCAATACAGGGCAGGCTCTCTGCCTGGTCCAGCCACTGTCTGGAGGAATGCCTGCTGCTTGTGGCTGCTTGTGGCTGTCCATTGGCCTAAGAATGCTACCCAATTCATTGTGATTGGAATGGCAGCTCTTGTTTTTGTAGGGTTCTCTGGCAAACAGGTTATCTTGCCACATTTGCCTGGGGCCAAACCTATGCATGAGGGACAGCCTAGGGAGTTTCACACCTAATCTGTGCTACCTGTGGTGGTGTGGATTCCTCCTAGGAGCACACAAGTGCCATGTGTGTGGCAGAGTGCATGGAATGGGTTAAGAGACAATCTCATGGCATCCCTGCCATTGCCACATATTGGTTGGTGCACACATACATTGCTAACATTGGAGGAAAGCATTAAATTCCTTCTAGTTATACCAAGGTAAGGTATAGCATAATGACAGCCATCACAGTTGGATCACTGGGCTTCTCTGAAAGGCTGCAATCTTCTGCAAAATTCATGTGCACAATTACTTAGCAATAAGCCCATTTAATTCAGCTGGACTAAATTCTAATGCAGCAGATGGGTAACTCTAGTGGTTGCTGGACTACAGCTCTCATCCTCCTTGCTCATTGGCCATGCTGGTCGGGGCTGATGGGAGTTGGAGTCCTGCAACATTAGGGCCACAGGTTCCTCTTCCCTGATTTAATGCATAGGAGTGGGCTGCATGCCAAACAACTTGAATTTTTGACCATCTTACAATACTCAGCAAAGATACCATGTGTTTGCCTAGAGATCTGATTTAATATTATTAGAATTCAGATCCCTGCCTGCACATCATGGAGAAGAGAGAACATTTATTAGCCAGCCTGTAAGGTTTAATGCGATAAAAGATGAGTCCTTGAGAAAGTCAAAGCATCGAAGAAGAAAACAGGTTGGATATTTAAGGGGGGGAAAGTTTGAGAGTTTTATCACTGAGCCATGAAATGAAAAGTAACAGCTGATGAATGGGAGAAACCAAGAGTCGGTGACAGAAAAATAGGGATGCAAGATTTAAAAGGGGGGCGGGGCGGCATGAATGGCTACTGAGCCTTTGAAGTAATTACCAGGGAATCATGGTAAACTAATTTCTATAAATCAATAAAGCAGTTTGTATTGTGAGCTGAATATATGGCTATTGTCCTTGGAAGCATCTGGCTCCGCAGCCAATTCTATTCTCTGGGGAGTCTTACTGTTTTGCATTTTTATATCTCCAAGTTGGTTGCTCCGAGACCGGGAAACAGGAATGACTCTAGGCTTTTGCTTCAGCATTATAATAAAAAAAAAGTGCTTCATTTTTTATTATATTGGAAAGGACAAGTTAATAAATGCAGATTATACAGGTGAAGGAACAGTAATAAAATAAAAGAAAACCTTGAATAAGGTTTTCAGATATTAGTCTGCATTTGCAGGCACAAATGCAGCCAATAAAAAAGTCATTGTAAAAATGGCAAAGGTTCATTTGAGAATTCTTTATGGTATTGTTCAGGTTTAAATAAAGCTCATCATAAATAAGAGAAACAAAAGCAACTCCTGTGTTTAATTCTGAAAGCCTTTCTTAATAAAGGACAGGGACATGTAGCGCTTTACAAAATAGGGCTTTAACAACATACAATGTCATTTTTATTACGTCTGGTCTGACCAGGTCAATGTTACTGGGAGCCAAGAGGCAAGCTCCACCTAGGGCTTTGTGAATCAAGGACTGCCACAGTCACAGTGCACTGAAAAGGAATCAGCTATATAAAAATATTCAACTACATTTGTTCCCTCCATTACAGTATATAAAAACAAAATGGTGCTCCCTTTCACATATACCTTTGCCTACTTAAACTGGTTAGATTTTTAATACCTTTTAAAAGGGATAATTACTATGCAAAGCAGAATGTAAATTTTACAGGTGAAATTTGTAAAAGAAACTAGCAAACAGCTAGCCATCATTATCTGAAGTTCTATTCAGACAGAAATAGACATTGCAAGAGACATCGTGCTGCTTCTCCTATTACTGATCATGTGTTGTTCTGTACAAGACACTAGTATGAAAAGAGGAGAAAGCAGCAACTTTGAACCACTTGAGTGCTATATTCAGTGTTATTCACTGTATTATAAAATTCCACGTTCCCATTTAAACAAGTTTAATGCCACTGATGTCATAGGGAAAAAACACAACTTTATCTTATGTCCAAGTAGTTCAATCACAAAAAAAGAAAAAAGGATGACATCATCAGTAATCCTTTCTGCAGCTATGAAAGGTAGGCCAATACAATTATCCCCACGATGCAAATAGGAAGCTGATGCTCAAAGTGATTTCTTATGGCCACCTTAAAGAGATAATCTGGAAAGGCCAATATTTTTAAGGAGAGGAAAATGGTTTAGCTGTCCAGACCCAAATCTATCTTGGTAAAAGTGTGCTAGTGCTACAGCAGATAATTGTATTTGCTTACTTTTAAACATAGGAGGAAGGAGGAAGAAGGAAGATTTGTCTGATAATGTGCCTTTTAGTCTTTCCAGGCTCTTTCCCATAGCATCTGGACAGAGCAATTCTCAATTTCACATCTGAATGCTGAGGACATTGGTGCTTAACCTCAGAGGGACAACAAACATACTATACAGCTTTGCAAATGTCTGCATTTTTCTATACCTTGCCATGAAGAAAGAACAGCTTTAATCATATTCCTCAGAAACAGGTGTGCTTTTACTGTGCCAGCCCAATGGGCTGTAGCTTGGGACACACTTTGACTTGTGGACATTAAACAAAGAGAAGGTTCACTGGCTGGCAAATGGCAAGCTGTAAAATTATTGTTTTGGCTTAGCTAATCTACTCAGCAAGCTAATGTTGCAGGATAGTTGACTTGGGAGCACCCATCCAAGACTACTGCCACCAGGTACTACTTTTCTAATCTATTGCATGTATGGAGAACTTCTATAATGCAATGTAATGTAATCCAACACTTGGTAAATCACACTTCTTTGAATTACCACACTGTGCTACTCTGTATTTATTATCACTGGTATTCAACCTTACCTCGAAATAAAGCAAAATTGTACTTTATGCTGAGAGACTGACTGTTCAAAGATTGCTCTTTGAGTTTCATGGCCAAGAGGGGATTCTCATTTAGGTTTTGCTTATGCAAATGCAAAACTCCAACCTGTTCTTAGCAAGTTGATGTGCCTTATTATTTAAACAGAGAACACACACACCTAAAGCTGCCTCAGGACAGTTTAAAATGGGGCCATTGGATATTGTTCATATTCACTCATATGACTCATCATCAGGCATAAGTCAAGAGATCAGAAAGTGGATAATTGGTTCACAATCAATTATTTTGCCCTCCAGATGTTGCTGGACTCCCATCTCTCACCATCCCGGCCATGCTCACTAGGGTTGATGGGAACTGCAGTCCAACAACATCTGGATAGCATGATGTTAGTTAACCCCAATCTATTTTAAATATATTTTGTCCCACTCTTCACCTATAAAGGCTCTCTGAACATATTATAGATAACTAAAAAATGACTATGATGAAGTCAAAAGGAAATGGCTAGGTTAAAAGATGTAACAGGGCCCCAGTCTAGTAAAATAAATTGCTTGAAGTGGGGTGTTATCCCACCCCTTTTCACACCATGTCTTTCAGCTGGACATAATTGAGACTGGCCTAAACATTCTACTTTCTTTCCTCCCCCAAACTTTGAAAGCATCCTACTTCCTTCAAATTTGAAGGTGGGAAAGGAAGTGGGGTGGGGGGGTGGGGTGGGGCACTGCCCACGTCTAAAGGCTTCCCCATTCATTTAAATGGAATAAGATTCTAAAAAGGCATCAGATCATTTTGGCACACAAAATCCACTATTGCCAAGTACACAATACATGTACAAAAAGCTGAATGATGCACACACCATACATAAATGAAGTGATTTTTGTCATGGGAATAAGTCCCTAAGTACAAGTACCATATGGAGGGAATGTACCTGAGAAATCAAAATAGATCTAATGCAGTACCACTAAGTGATTAAAAAATAGTACCGAAATAATCAATCATCCTGAGAGTGAATCAATTCTCTGCAATGTAAAGATGAAGTATACTTGGAAGGCATAATGGCAACTCTAATGTATTTCTAAAATGGCATTGCAGAGAAGTCTGCCAGAGAATCATCTTAAGCAATTATCACCCTGAAAAATTCAGTCTCTTACTGAACCGCATTTCAGGCAATGTACTTCAGAACCTCCATCTAGTCCAGTTTCTGCTTCCCACAGCAGTAAACTATATAACGCTTGGAATCACACAAGAAGAGCCTGAAGGCACTAGCCATCTTCTGCTATTTATTTATGTCTATATTACAATCATATCCCCTCTTTCCAAGAAAGAGTTCAGGATGGTGTACATGTTTCTCCCCAAGTTTTCACCTCACAACAGCCCTGTGGGGTAGGCTATGTTGAAAGGTTGCATGATGGCTTTATGACTGAATGGGAGTTTGATCCTGGGTCTCCCCAAACCTACTATTATTATTTTTTAACATTCCAATTACTACAGTATGCTGTTACTTCCTAGCAATTGGTACTCAGTGGATGACCGCTTCTGAACGTGGAAGTTCAATATAACCACAGTGATTAATATTCCCTATCCACCAAATTGTCCAATCCGCCTTTAAACACTTCTAACTAGTAAATATCACCACATATTGTGGCAGTGGATTCTGTAAATTAATTACATGTATGAAGAAACAAGTTATCTTTCCTGAGTCTACAGCCCAGAATTTCATTTGATGATCCCAAGTTCTACTATTATGAGGGAGGAACATGCATAATTTTATAAACGGGTATTGCGTCCCCAGTTAGCAATCTCTTTCTAAAGCCCCCAAATGCTTTAGCCTTTCCTCATAGGGAAGATGCTCCAATCACGATAGTTTTTCTGGACCTTTTCCAGAGCTACAATATCCTTTCTGAGATGACCCAATCAAAACTGTACATAGCATTCAAAATGTGGAGGGACTTCCTTCTGAGGCCATTCCTAATGCAACAAAACAAGTATAGCTCATTCTTACTTAGAAAGGAAATTGGCTATGGACAGTCAAGGGAGGCTCCTCACATATTTGGATGGCAGTTAAGAGTTCTATATTTTCAATAAAAACATAACGGATTGTGAGGTTGAGTGTTCATCTCCACAGCTGATACTATCCAGGTTGACCTTGCTTTATTATTGCTTCCACTTTAAACTGAAAATACAAAACCCACCTTTAAATTTCCTAGTCAGTACTGAAAGCAGACACAAAGCTTGCTGTGCAGCATACCAAAGGAGATGCCTAGAATGACAAGGTTGAGAGGCGACACTATATAGGGGAAACAATAACCAATGTTTTTCACTCCCTTTTGAAAGCACAATGCCGCTCTGTTCAGGAAGGAAAGTGTTACCTTCCCATATTTTTTCATGGTTTTTTAAAAGGTTTTTTTTAAGGTCAAAACAAGAGTGATAAATGCAATAAATCTGGAAATACAAAATGTTAAAGATCTGTAAAAGCTGTTTTATTTAAATGAATTGCTCCATCTTGCTGAAAGTCAGGCTTTATCTTTTGTAGAAGTGAAGATTACATTATTGTTTAATGTGGCATTTCCATTAAATAAAAAATTGGCTTGAATTGCAGGTTATCTTTAGTAATTGCTAAACACAGAGCACTTGCTAAAGGATAAAGCTAAAAGCCAGGAATTTCACCAGAAACAAGACCTGTTTACAAGCAGATACTGGTAATATTTTATCACTGCAATTGTTAGCGCTGGCATTTGCATGCTTTCTGCTTCCCTCCCCAACAACGTTCCTTTCTGTATCATATCTATTACATTGTGATCAGGGATTGTCTTTCTTTTAATCTCTGTTCAGTGCCTAGAACATCTTAGACACTGTAAATTAATACTAATACTATACACATGGCTTCTGTTTCCAATGGTCACCGTGTCTTTATTGTAACATCAAGTTTGACCTTAAGAGTTAGATCACGGTAGTTATCAAACTGCCACCCTAAGCACAGTATTAGCAGAGCTTGGGTTATGATCTTATTTGTTTTATTCTAATGGTGTAACTGACAACCACTGTGGTCACATAATCTGTGCTATACGAAGCTCATGCTATCTTATATTATCTATCCATGTCTTTAGTTATTTAGGGGAATGCTAAAGGTAATGAGGCAGGTGCTAGGTAGCTATGTATGTACAGGCAGATCCTGCTACCTGAACACAATGTGTTCCATGGAAATCGTTTGTTAGTGTTCATGTATCGAGTCGACAATACCCATTTGTTAATATAAGAAATTTTCTAATGCGTTCCTGAAAAAATACCCCCCAAATACTCAACTTTCATTCTGGAACACGTACAGCAGATAAAACTAAACAGGTTGTGTGCAAACACACCATAAGAATAGACCTTAGTTACAGTTTATGGTTAGCAAGGAGACAGTTGAACCATGAGCCCTGGTTCAGACAGCAGACTAAGGCTAAGAAAATGGATAACAATTTGGTATTACCTGGCCTATCCATGAAATCACAGTGGCCTAGGCCTGCAATATCCATTCTTTTCAGAAAAAGAACCATGCTGGTCAAGTTGGATTCCTGAATTTTGGCCGGTGGTAGCAGCTTCACTTCATTATCTGTAAATTCTTCAGGGTAGAGGCAGAAACATTTACCTGCCAGGAAATTCAACAACAACCTTGCTTCAACACATTCTCTTGTGATAAACATGGTTGTTTAAAGCTTACAATGATTCCCCCCCCCCTTACCTGAAGACATGCCCAGAATTTGCCTACGCATCTCAGCTTGGCTTTTGCTAATGGGCTGTATCACAACAGCATCTGTTCTGATTCGAGGACTGTATACCTTGCAAATCAAGAGAGACATGACTTTGTTGAAAAAAAGAAAGATTGAGCAAGATTGTAATGGATTTGCATTGAGTTTTTGCTTAGAAGGTTTTTCTTGCTGTGTTTCATGAAATGCTTGGCTGCAAATTCATTTCCTTTCCACAATATTTATTATTGTTTCACTTGTCTTGAAATGAAAAAGTGAAAGCAGTTTGATAAATTGACTGAAACACCACTTGTTCCTGTCAGGATCGTTGTAGTTTTGCTGTCATATCTTGGAGAAATTCTCTTCAATAAAACACACCAGTCCACTGAGGATGCAGTGCCTGCACACACAGTACTCCCATAGACTCAAAATAACTCTTTCTCCCCCTTTTCCTATGTCTATGTGAATATAGGTAAAGGGAAAGGACCCCTGCATGGTTAAGCCCAGTCAGAGGTGACTATGGGGTTGCACGCTCATCTCACTTTCAGGCCGAGAGAGGTGGCATTTGTCCACAGACAGCTTTCTGGGTCATGTAGCCAGTATGACTAAACCGCTTCTGGTGCAACAGAACACCGTGACGGAAACCAGAGCGCACAGAAATGCCATTTACCTTCCCACCACAGCAGTACCTATTTATCTACTTGTGCTGGCATGCTTTCAAACTGCTAGGTTGGCAGGAGCTGGGACAGAGCAACGGGAGCTCACCACGTCACAGGGATTTGAACCGGTGACATTCTGATTGGCAAGCTCAAGAAGCTCAGTGGCATCATACAGACACAGGCAGCACTGGGAGATAAGGGGTGCATAACATGTCTATGAGTTCCTCCTGTATTCCTGTCCAGTCCCACACCCACCACTGCTTGATACACTTGACTCATATTCCATGATAATCACAGAAAGCAGGTGTAATAACCCCAAATGTGGGGAAAGTGAATTGCAATTCAGATTACAGCTTACAGTGGAATGTAATGGGATAAACATAGAGAAAATATACAATATCCCTGATACTGTGGGGAAAGTCAATTGCATTCTCAATTGTAGTTTACAGTGAAAAAGCAATGATTTATCAGAGCTAGCAGCCACCCATCTGGAAGCAGCGATGGTTCAGGCTTAGGAGCTCTGATGTGCAGCAAGATCCCACGCCTGGAACAGTTCCCCATTCATTTCAGTGAATGGAGAATGGAATCTGCAAAAACATTCCTTAGCTCTTTTCATGTCAGTGTTTTGTTTTGTTTTAAACACAGCAGAGCACACGTGGAACTCTGTATTGGCTGAATGGCTATTTTAAGAAAGGACATCCCTTCACACATGTATATTTGTCTGGACTGACGTTTCTCAAAAATAAAACCAAGAAGCTTGAAAATCAATGAAAATACAATTTGGCCTCTGCACTGAAAACCTGTTTTAATTAAAAATGTTGATTGAGCTGACTTCCAATGCTGCAGCACAGAATTTGAGGGTGTGGAAGGAACTATGGGGGTGGGGGAAGGGGACAAGAGGCAGGTGAATCCCTGTTGTACATGGGGGGAGGGAATAGAAAATTATGCCAGCCTTTTAAACAAGTACATATCAAGAGCCACACCATAATGAACTATGCAGGTATGTGAAACCTCACCTTTGAGACATGTGTTGCCCCATTGGTAATTTATTAAATATTATTTTACTTACCTTTCTTTTCTCTATCCCAACATCTATAACAAAGGCCACAGTTTTAATCCAAACCAAAGATCCCCCAAAGCTTGTAGTTAGCAACACTCTTCTCCTGTAATTTTTGCAAGGCCCTTCTTCATTTGGCTTGAGGATTCTCTCTCTTTCACTGGGATAGAGAAGAACAGGGACCAATTCACCAAGTTCAGGATTTAAATTAGGCCCTTCTTGTTGAATAATCTTGTAGGCTTTTCCAATTTCCTAGAAGCAGTGAAGACATCTTTCATGAAAATTAAACAGGCTCACTGTGCCAATTCTGAATCTATTCTCTCTTTTTAATGGATTTTATTTCTATGTTAAGCTCTAATGGCAAAAATATAACAGTCATAATGCTGATTAAATTGAGGAAATTGTAACAGAAGCATACATAGAAACATCATATACGGTAATGCGGCAATTCTGTTTCTTGAGGAATTTATTTCAGCCCAAGAAGGGGCTTCTTTCTCTTCCTTCCCCCATTTGCTTAAGTGCCATATTCCTTACAGATTTCTGCCATTTGACAGTCTATCATGGCTATACCAATCTCACAGAAAGACATTCTAATATCCATAACAAAACATTAACACGCTACTAGAACAGTAATACTGTAATGAAAAATTATAACATGGCGCCTTGATTTTCCATATCAGTGTGTTCCATACACTTCCCAGAAATAGGACAAATTAATTTGGAAGAATCTCTATCTTGCTAACTTTGAAAATTACTATTATGTTCTTAGTCTAGTTAGAATTTAAAGTATCAAAAGTGCTATAAACCATATATGAAAGTGACTAATTTTTCTTTATCGCTATTAAAATAATTGAACATATAGAAGAATTGCAAATTTGCTTTATAGCATTCTCCCCAGTGGCAGATGAACTCTCTGGGGGTAATAAAAATCAATAAAATGCTAAAGAAACCATTAATTGAAAAATTAAGTTTGAGAATATAAAGGCATAAAAGTGTAAGAATTCAACAGCTCTAAAGTATTTGTTAAATTATGTCGTTCTTCTTCTTTCACATTATAAAAAATGATTGCTTACAAAAGATATGGAAAAGAGTATAATGCAATTTAAAATGCATTTCTCTCTCTCCAAAGGCTTAAAGTATTTCTTTTGCATACAACTGTTCCCTCCCCCAAGTCTTTTAATGTCAAAGGGATACATACAGGACCAAAACGTTTTGCCTACATGATTATTCACCTTGATTTCTTAGTAGCAGTTTTGATCCCAGAAAATCTCAAGACCCACTATTATAGGATATGCTATCTAGGGCTCCGTCTACACTATACATTGAAAACAGTTTTAGACCTCTTTAAACCATAATGGCTTCTCCCAAAGAGTCCTGGGAGCTGTACTTTGTTAAGGGTGCTGGGAGTTTTAAAGGTAAAGGTAAAGGGACCCCTGACCATTAGGTCCACTCGTGACCGACTCTGGGGTTGCGGTGCTCATCTCGCTTTATTGGCCGAGGGAGCCAGCGTACAGCTTCTGGGTCATGTGGCCAGCATGACAAAGCCGCTTCTGGCAAACCAGAGCAGCGCACGGAAACGCCGTTTACCTTCCCACCAGAGCGGTACCTATTTATCTACTTGCACTTTGACGCGCTTTCGAACTGCTAGGTTGGCAGAAGCAGGGACCGAGCAACAGGAGCTCACCCCGTCGCGGGCATTTGAACTGCCAACCTTCTGATCGGCAAGTCCTAGGCTCTGTGGTTTAACCCACAACGCCACCCACGTCCCGCTGGAAGTTTTAGGAGACCCCTGTTCTCCTTACAGCGGTACAATTCTCATAGTTCCCTGGGAAGAAAGATTGACTGTTAAATCGCTTTGAGAATTGTAGCTCTGTGAGAGTAATAAGCCACAACCTAGATAGCAGCCTTGGTAAAGTGAGTTGATGCTAGATGTTCCTAAAAGTAGCTTGCTACAGTTACCTTACAGCATAATTATTGGCATGCCTACTCTGAAGTAAATCCTACTTAGTTCAATGGGACTTTCTCCCAAGTAAGTATATATAGAACTGTAGACTTAGTGCAACATGAATACTTTTTTAAAATTGGCCTAATTACAGAGGTACGGAAATTGCTCATCCTAACATGGAAGCCCAAGTATGCAAATATTTTCTGTGATACATTAAATGATTTACTTACTTGTTCACAGGCCAGAAAGATCACAATATCACCTCTCTCTTTAGAGTTATGAATCTCAAAAAGCAGTCTTAAAGCAGAAGAGAAATTATCTTTCTGAATGCAACAGGTATACACAACCTCCACCTGGTATCTGCTCTTCACTCTTATGAGAGATGTATTGCCATAATATGTCTGTAGTTTGGTGCACATTTGAGTAGATGTAATTACAATTAGCTTCAGCTCGGGTCTTAATATCACTACATCTTTAAGGAGTCCAAGCAATACATCTGTTGGGAGAGTTCTTTCATGCACATCATCCAAAATGATGATTCCATAATTGCTCAGAAAGGGATTGGACATCATTTCTCTTTGTAGCATGTCATCTGTACTGTATCTGTAACCATGCAAAGAAAGAAAGATCATTAATCAAAATTGGTGATGACATAAGCTGAAGGAGACAGCATGCGTTCTTCAGGCCATGCATAATCTGCCCAGGTTTTTCCTTCAAAATGAAAATATCAACAAAATTGCACTAAAGTGGTGGGGTCGGAGAAATCATGGCAGATTAGAATAGCCTGTCAGGCTTATGTTGTCATACCTGCAAGAAGAAGAGTAGAAGATTTTGGATTTGATATCCCGCTTTATCACTACCCAAAGTAGTCTCAAAGCGGCTAACATTCTCCTTTCCCTTCCTCCCCCACAACAAACACTCTGTGAGGTGAGTGAAGCTGAGAGACTTCAGAGAAGTGTGACTGGCCCAAGTCACCCAGCAGCTGCATGTGGAGGAGGCAATAATTCAGCATATATTTGGTATGAGAAAGACACAGCAATCCCATGTATGTTTCCTCAAAAGGAAGTCCCAGTGTGTTCAACAGGGATAACTCACAGGTAAGTAACATAGGATTGCAGCCTAAATTCCACTGACTACAGTAGGCTTTAACGTGCCAGACTGTGAGCACAGAATTCATTTATGCTCAGAAAAAGTAAAAAACAGCTTGTCAGAATAGGAAGTCAAGTACTAAGATGGGTCCCAAAAATATACACCTCAAGTGTCAAAAGCTAGGGTAAAGCTGTATGCCATACATGTACACATATATGTGTGCATCACATGCACAGAAACATGATGCATCTCTTATAGGGTAGGGTTTAGGCCATCTGACAGCCAAATATTACATTCACAACAATGTTCCTAAATGCAGTAGTTTGTTTTTTCACATTTCCACATCTAAGTTGGTTAATTAAAGGGATCCACAGAGACATCAATAGCACATGTATTTGTAAGGTGGGGAACAATAACCCTGTCCCTGACTCCTTTTGACCTCAGTATCTGGTTCAATGCAACCCATTCACTTTATCACATAGAACTACTGAAGATCAAGACCTTTATAGTCTTGCCACATAATCTTCATAGAACTGTATCAGGCTCTGTTTCCTGGCTAGTGTGTGATGCTAGAGCATAATGGAATTACACATTTGTATGTAGGTTATATAGCGTACCTGTACATATTAGAGGGACTGAATATGTATGCACAAACCTCAGGATCGTTTCACTATTACAGCAGCTCTCACATGGGACCACATAACCCACTTCATGACCGATATTGACGTCCATCTCATCAGCTACTTGCAATGCCAGCCATACTGCTGTGTGTTTATGTGTCTGTGTGCACACAATTGTTCCGTGTTGAAAATGAGTGGAAAGAGAATATTCAGCACACCACTGGGGCACCTTTAATATTAAAAAAGTTAGAGAGGAATGAATCCATCTATGAAATGAATACACAAGCTTATTTGATTACATGTGCTGTCTCAAGTGAACATCTGCTGTTTGCTTGCTAGCTGTCTGCCTACTAGCAACTGAACAGTTCAATAAATGGAAATTATTTTCCTGGATAAATGTCAAGACCCCGAGTCAGTTAAGTGGTCAAACATAAAGTGAAAGACAGTTCTGGGAATTTCTTGTTCTGAACTAGATTAGCCTGAGTATATTAGAGAAGTGACAGGAATGGCCTCTGGGGAGAAAAGGACACCAACCCTATCATACTTGAGCATTTTGGTTCCTTGCTTGGTTTAACAGTGTGAGGGACATTTCTGATCAGGGTCAGGGGGGCCAAATCCCTGTCTGTGTTTCCTTCTGGGCTTACAGCCCTGGCTCTGCTCAGTCACTTTAGCACAAAATGACCATCTGTGAGAAAGAAGTCAACAGCTGATGTTAATGTTTATTTGAAGCAGAAGGATTGTTTGTATTTATTGCCATAACTCTGGAATTTGTAGAGGAACTCTATGGGGGTTGTACATCTGTAAACAATGAAAGTGTCTTGCAGTAATCCACATGGCCATAAAACAGGGGAACAAAAGATATTCTTTCCTTTTGAAAGGAAAATTAATAAAGGGTCAGTTTATGCACCATCATGTATAATTGTATAAATGATTGAATTAGATGTTAGGGGAGGGCAGTATCTCTGGTGGGGACACGTTGTGTTTCTTCTGGGGAAGTTCGTCCATCTTTGGTCCCCAAACCTGCACTCAGCTCTCACCTGTGGCTCATAGAAGCAGTCAACATGTGACAGTGGTGACATTCTGGGAAACAGCTGCAACTGGCCAGCTAAACCAGGTAAGGGTAGCCGATGGGTCTTAAACCCTCAGTGAGTTAAGGACTTGTCTATGCCCTGCATTTGAAGACGAGGCCAATAGCAGGTACAATGGTCAAGAAGACTTTTCTTCATGTGCTGTTAAGGGAAATGAGGGGGAAATGGGGCTCACCAGCCTGGGAAGGTAGCCTATCTTGGGGAAGGAGAAAACCTCCTAAACTTCTGTTGCCTTGTGGTTATACAATTCATGAGAAAGGCTTCGGGAGTAAGCCCCTGAGGTGTGTGATTCCTCAGCTGGAGTAGGCTCAGAACAGGTGAGGGTCAAGTGCCTCATCAAGCCCAGATGCTGCAATCAGCCTGCAAAGTACAAAAGGGAAGCAGAGCTGAGGTGCTGTGTCTGCTGAACTTCCCATGTTGGTTGGAACACTGCTTGGATGGATGGCCCCGGGTGCTCTTCAGGACTATGCTTGTGTGGGACTGACCTCAAGGTGCCCTGACCCCGGATCAGAGACAGGAACCAGGCTGGACTTTGGACCTGTTGGCCTGCCAGACTGCTGGGCTGTGTGCCAGCATATGCTGTGGGATTGTGCACTCCAGCGGGACTTGCCACCAGGTACCCCATTGTTCAGGACACTCTGGTTTTTGTATAACCAGAATGTGGCCTATATTGCAAAGCTAAGAATCACATCCATTTCTCTGCTCACTGTTGCCTCTGGTCTCCAGTAAAGTTTCCCATGAAGGAATGTGGCCCTCATGCTGGAAACGGTAGCTCACTCCTGTTTTATCGACAGTATGGCAAGGTATAAGTCTGCTGGAATATAAATGTCTTTTTCACTAACTAGCAGAAAGAGGTCCATTTGAGCCTTGGGTGTGTGGGAGATATTCCATAATAGTGGAGTCACTGAGATGGCCCTATATGTCTCATACATTAATCGCAGAAATGAATGTTCTTAACTTTTTGAAATGCTTGTGGTGATGAAAGTTCAAAGTCCTTGTGCCAGTGGAGGAGGCTGGCAGATGCCCTTGGGAAACAGATTGCCTTTTCTTGTCTTAGTGAATTGATTTCAATGTAGCTCATATGGAAGTAACTACTGATTGATTATGCTTGTCTTATACATGATAAAAAAATTCATGGAATTTAAAGTTAAAATTCTAAACATGCACTATATCTCTGTCTATATATCTAATCATATTTTAATCTGTTTAAGTACAATGTTTTAACTTTTGTATGTTTTGAAGTATGGCTTTGATATTTTTTCTTGCTTTTATTTTCTTTTTGTAAATATAAAATAAGGTTATTTTTTAACAAACAAGCAGTGTATAAATTTTATGAAATACAACGTTTATCAGTTAATTTGTCCTCTGTTTCTAAAACCATATCCCATTTTAATTCTTGTCTTTTCAACCACCTTCAATGAAATGTTGGATAATATAATCAAATAGGCAATAAGAAGTGCATTCTGTCAAACTATATGGTGAAATGAACTTCATGTACTGATCTTTTGAACTTTGTTTTAAAATGGCAATCTCTCGTATACTACATGCCAAACAAGTATTGAAACTCAATAGTTGAGAGAGATCCCTTCCTGCATGAACAAATCTTGAAAGGTGCAGTACAGAACTGGATCATGGGTCCTGCTTTTTTAAGGACCTCAATCCTGAAGCCCTAGTAAAACCATTTCTGTCACCACCACTCCCAAGCCTACTGCAATTAATGTTGTGCAGATGAGATTTTGATTGGCCTAATACATTTGACAATATTGGAGTACTACAGGACAATCACTGAAAGCAGGCAACAGTTTTACATTCTAGGATGTTCAGTAAGTGGTAACATACAGGATCACATGCCTAAAAACTTAGTTCAATGTTCTGTCCATTACAAGATCTATTTTAAAAATATAAATGTTGCATATAATTAATTCATATCATACTGCAAGTCCTTTGTTACAAACACTCACCTGGGAGCTCTTACCAGTTTTGGCATCTCCTGAAACAATCACAATCTGATGATGATGCAGACTTTCCATGAAAGCATATTTCACTTGCCAGACTGGAAGTTCCTCTCTTTCTTTGAGAAGTTTGTAGTAACGGGAAGAGAACGGCAATCCATCAAAAGGATTCATCTCTAAATCTGCTGCATATCTCTCCATCCTTTCCTCTTCCATCTCCTCCCCATCAGAAGAGTCAAATAATTCTGAAAAGCACTGTTTCTCAGAATAAGAAACAAAGTAGTCCATAGCTCTCCTTCATGTATTATTCCCAGCAATGAGTATCAGAACATCAATGAAAACCTTTTACATTAATCACCAAAGTCACCCAGTTCAGAAACAGTATATTCCAAAAGTTCAGTTCAAAAGTGCCACAAAGTTTATATTCCAAGGGTTTGTTTTCTCTTTCCCTTCTTTATTTCTTTGTCACCTCTGTGGGCCGTGAGGTTGATTCATCAGAAAGTCTACTTGAGAGACGTCTAAAAACTAAAACACCTACATTTAAAATGCTTCACTCCTGGAGATACAGTTCTGCAGAAACCAATCACTTCCTGCATATTGAATTGATGTATTTTTCTTCCAGATCAGACCAATTAGTAAGAAGTTGGTTTGCTTTCTTGCAGTGTATTCTGCAGCTTCTCTCTTGCTGGTCTGGTGATTAAGGATTCTGCTGAGTTACTGCTTTGTCACACGTGTCTCCATCCTGATTCATTGTGAATAGAAGCCTACAGGATGAGATTATTGTGTCTGATTGTGAAAAGGGTCACATGGTTGCTTAATCCCATTACAATAGATTTTACCACAGGATGTGCAGTGCAAAACTGGGGGAAGCAGGCAGCTCTGCGCAGCAACCATATAAATGTATACAGTGGTATCTTGGGTTACATATGCTTCAGGTTACATACGCTTCAGGTTACAGACTCCTCTAACCCAGAAATAGTACCTCAGGTTAAGAACTTTGCTTCAGGATGAGAACAGAAATAGTGCAGCGGCAGCAGGAAGCCCCATTAGCTAAAGTGGTGCTTCAGGTTAAGAACAGTTTCAGGTTAAGAACAGACCTCCAGAACGAATTAAGTACGTAACCAGAGGTACCACTGTAATTAGAAACGTGTTTTAAATTTAAGCCAAACATTTGAAACACTGTAGTAAAATCTGAAGTGTTTTAGAATTTAGAAAACAGTATGGGAGAATGAGACATTAATGTTTAAATCACATAAAGGACAGATGAAGGGGCAGTCCTAGACAAAGTGCACTGGGATGAGCAGATATTTGGTTTAGCTGGCTGATTCCCAGCTCAGCCAGTGTTAAATTTCCAATCCAGCTCAGCTGAAGTTATGCTGGTGTAGTTGCCTCATCCTGGCACAGCTGGCTCTGGCTGAGCTAAAGTGGTTGCAAAAGGGACTTAGGCTGGATCCTAAACCCATTCAGCTCCAGTGGCCTGACAATCTAGCATAGCACACTATTTGAAAGGCCTATTTGCCCTCTGCCAGGCTAAGGCAGAACAGCAGCCGCCTTGCTGCTGAACAGGGTTTGAATCTGCTGTAACTACACTGGCTTCATTTACACCCGCATGCTTCTTTTGCATAGGATTGCTCTTGCTCCTGAAAACATTTTCAATTAAGATTTTTTTTTAAAAAATCCAGCAGGGCTTCCTAGTGACTCTAATCTAAGTGACTCTTAATCTGAGTCGTGCATTCGAGTCGTACCCAATTCCTGCATTGCACCTGACATGGCCCCTTCCTGCTACTTCCTCAGCTCGTTCTCAAAATTCAGGGTGGTGGAGGACAGAGTGGCGATGGGCCGCTCCTTGCCGCCTTTCCTCCCTCCCTCCGCGCTTGCTCTCTCTCGCCGCTCTTGGTTTCGACTTCGGGGGATCCCTAGGCCTAGTTTGGTCTCCGGGCCAGGCCGTTGGCGTTGCTATGGCAACGGGACTCTGGGCGCGGCCCAGCCGGCGGGAGGAATCTCAACCGGCCGCTGCTCATGGAGGCCGGCGGAGGTGAGGAGAAAAGTAGCGGAGCGGACGGGAAGGCTGAGAAGGAAGGGAAGAGGGGTGAGAGGACCTCGTCGAAGCCGGAGCGGGCAGGGGGTGGGAGTGAGGGATGAGGAGGGCGACATTTGTTTCAGCCACGACTCAACAGCGTTTGAAACAATATTAAAAATAAAAAATGCCTCTGAGCATGCACAGAGTGCATTCCCCTCCTTCCCCCTCAGACATGAAACATGTCTTCTGATTTTTCATTACCACTTGGCTCCGAGGCCGCCTCCTTAAACGGAGCACCTGCCGTAGGATTTGATCCCACGGGGAGGATGTAGAATAGGGTTGTTGTTGTTTTTTTGGTAAGGTTCCCCGCACTAGCAATACCTGCAGAGAAAGTCAAGGATGCAGATTTTTCTCAGCATATGGAGATTCAGTGAAAAGGGAAGCTGCCTGTTGGTGGATTCCCGGCTGATCCTGGTAGATCGCGGGATCCTCACTCGTCGTGCACAAAAAGTTACGGGGGGAGGAAACTAAAAAACTCTGTGCGATCCCCCCCCCCCCCAAAAAAAGCTCAACAACTCTGGGCAATCCATCCACCCCACGCACGCTCCTCCTGCCTCCAATGACAATGGTAGATCACTGCCAGTTTTTTTTTTTTTAATACTGGGAGTAGATCGCAGTCTCTTGGGAGTTGGATATGCCACTATAGCTGTTAAAAGCGCAGGGAGGAGGTGGCAAACCATCTCTGGGTTGATAATCCTATGGGAGTTAGTTGGAGTCCTGGATCCTGGGTGCCCTTACTTTAGTAGTTGCCAAATTACCACACACACACACACACGCCTGCTGCCTTTAAGGGATACACTAGTTGCATGTCTGAAATGGGATACCTGTAAGATAGTTTCTGTGTTTGTAGGGAAGGGGGCTTTTTTTTTTTTTAGGTAATAGAAAATTGGAATCCATAAAAAGGAGGGAAACCTGGGGTTGTGAGCTGTAGGAGTGAGAATAGGAGCAGCAGGGATGATGATGTCGAATCAATAAAGATAGGAGCGTGAGCCTCAGAGAGCAGAGTGTGTATGTCGCTTGGAATAGGAGGTATCAATGGAAGAAAATGCTGGAAAGTAGGAACATGGGGACTCTGAGGAATGGGTAGCATGATTTTGCACAGCAAGGACTGAATGGGAATAGTGCTGTGAAATTCTGTAGGTCAGGCACTAGAGAAAACCTGGAAATATTTTTCCATAGCTGGTAGGAAATCATACCAACATGATATTGTAAACCACTAGATTTCATCCTGTTATTTAAGCTGCAACACTGTTTTACTGTATTTATCAGTTGTTCATGAGAGACACAAGACTTCATTATGAAACAATGATACCTTGAAGGATCACTAGCAGAAATAGTCAGTTGCATCATTCAGGAAAACGAGCTTAATTTATCAACATTCAGAATGTGCATTTAAAACCCATTGACTAATTTCTGAACAAAAATATCCTTCATTTGCTGGATTTACTGCCTCCATCAGCAAACAGAACTTTTCATACAAGTATACTAAACCTTGCACAATAGGGGCAAGGGGAAATAAAAAAAAGTCCTTGATCCCAAAGTAGTGACCGTTTAGACCAGAGGTGGGAAAACCTTTTTCATATAAACTTTCATATGAAGGGGGGACATTCCATTTGTTTTAGACCCTAGGTATGATGAAAGCTTATCAACACCATATCAGAGCAAGCAAAATTTAACTGGGTACATTCCGCATCACCCCAAATTCAGTCACTGCTTATTTCTATTTACAATGGTACCTCGGGTTACATATGCTTCAGGTTACATACACTTCAGGTTACAGACTCCGCTAAGCCAGAAATCATGGAACTTTGAAGTGTCAGGCATAGCCCTATTGGCTTTAGCCCAAACGTAGCAGAGTTTTCCTGCACAGCGAGGAAGCTAGTTGCGGCAGTAATGACAAGTCAGCTAGACTCAGAATAACTATTTACAGGATTTATTAAAAGGAGAAAATAAAACCAGCAGAGTTTCTGCATACAAAACAAAGCAAAATAAACCCTCTCTTTCTCTCTCTCTCAAAACCGTACACAGCACTTCTACTCCTAACAACACCTCACATCAAACTGAGCTAGCAATCCCTTGATAACAGAGTTGAGTGCTGGTCGTTAACCAATCAGAGTGAGTAGTTTCTAGGTCAAGCAGACCTGGGCTTTCTGCCAAGAGTAAATTGACACCAGCCTGAGTTAATTGTGCGAAGCTAGAATCTGCAAGTTTCCCACGAGAACCAATTAACAGAAACTGAACACCCCCTCACAGATTCTGCTGAACAATTAACACCAAATACACCTATGTAGGAGATCATTTTTCCAGCAAACCTAAACCCTTGCACATTCGCTTGTTCTTTATCTTTGCCAATGGTTTAGTTAACACATCTGCTACATTTTCTTCACTTGATACATAAGTACAGGTGATTATATTGTCTTGTACACAGCAACGTACATTTTGGTATTTTACAGAGATATGTTTGGAACGCGATTTGAAACCCTCTGTTTTACTTAATGTTATACAAGCTTGATTATCAATGTAAACTTGTACTGGTTCTCCACAATTTACGTTTAAATCTGTTAACAAATGCTTGAAATAAATCACCTCGTTGCACAATTCACTCAATGCGGCGTACTCTGATTCCGTTGATGACACACTTACAACGTCTTGCTTGCGTGACCGCCAGCTGATTAAAGCTCCACCGACCATTATGACTAGTCCTGTGACAGATTTTCTATCCGGCAAATTTCCCCAGTCACTATCACAGTAGCAACTCAACATTTCATCCTCTGAAGAATTTAATTGTAACATATAGCCAATTGTCTGTTTGAGATATCTCAGAACTTGTTTTACCCCTTTCCAGGCATTTAGTGTGGGTTTTGAGACCAATCTACTTAATATGCCTACTGCGTAGCTAATATCAGGTCTGGACCACTGTGCTATATACAATAAACTTCCAATTACAGAGTGATATACATCAGGATGTTCAAATTCAGGACTCTCATCTATATGAAGTGTTTTTATGAAACCTGGATCCATAGGCACCACTGCCCCTTTGCAATCCTGCATCCTGTATGTAGTCAGTAGTTGTTTAACTTTGTTCTGCTGACTAATTAAGCAGCTGCCATTTTGGGCCCAGCACACTTCCAACCCTAGATATGTCCTAACCGGGCCTAAGTCTTTCACTTTGAACTTACTGGACAATTGCTTGGCAAACCTTTTAGTTTGTTTATCTGTTTTGCAGGCAAACAAAACATCATCTACATAAATCAGACAAAACTCTTGATCACTGCCTGTACCACGTACATAAACACAATTGTCAGCTGTACTCTGCTTGAAACCAAATGACACTAAGGCCTCATGGAAACATTTATTCCAAGATCTTGCAGCCTGTTTGAGACCATATAGAGCTTTGTTTAATTTTAACACTCTATTGGAACCTGTCTCATAACCAGGCGGTTCGGCTAGATACAGATCTTCTGATATTGATGCATGTAAATATGCAGTCTGAATGTCAAAATGGTTTAACAGGAGTTTTCTCTTTGCTCCAAGCGTTAAAATCAGCCTTACACTGTCTCCCTTAGCAGTAGGGGAAAAAGTCTCGTCATAATCTTTTCCAGGCCTCTGAGAGTATCCTTGAGCCACTAAACGAGCTTTGTATTTGTACTCTCCTGTCACCAGAGGTTTAAGTTTGTACACCCACCTGCAGCCTACAATCTTTGCCCCCTCGGGCGCTGCTACTGGTGTAAAAACCTTGTGCTCATTCAGAGAGGACATCTCTTCCTCCATTGCCTGTTTCCAGCGCTCTGCCTCCTCTTTTGGTAACTTTAACACCTCCTGAAAACTCTTGGGTTCTGCAATTACACTAAACACATTTGCAGTATCTGGAGAAAAACGCACCGGAGGCACTCCTTTGTTTTGTCTTTTAGATCTTCTGGGAGAAAATTTTTCTTCTGACCCACTTTCCTCTTCAGAACTGCGACCTCTCTTTTGTTGCTTAGCCACTGGTCTCTGGCTAACTTCACTTTCCTGAGAGCTCTTATCTGAACTTTCCTCCCCCTCAGACTCTGATTCTCTATGTCTACCTTCAGAGTCATGAAGCTCCTGGGAAGGTTCAAACCAAACCTCAGTATTGGCATGTAGTCTCTCCCAGCCACTATGTTCACAAAAACTGGCATTCCTGGAGATCACAATGCCATTTGTCCCTTCAGCAAAACGGAAACCTTTTCCCAGCTCCTGGTAACCCACAAACACTAACTGTTTGGTCTTAGGATCTCCCTTCTTCCTCATTTGTTTCGGAATTAATACCCAGGCTTTTGATCCAAACACATGCAAATGGTCAATTTTGGGTTTTTTCTGAAACAATTTAAAGTACGGGGTTGTACCTATTGTTTGATGAAAGAGCCTGTTTTGGAGATAACACGCGGTGAGCATGCTCTCCCCCCAATAAGACATGGGCAAATCAGCATCATCAAGCATGGCAAACATCATATCTTGTAAAGATCTGTTTTTCCGCTCTGCAACGCCATTCTCCTCTGGGGAAAAAACGTTCGTTTTTCTATGCCCAATGCCACGCTTTTGTAACCAATCTTTAAAGGCATTTGACATAAATTCACCACCTCTGTCCGTCTGAATCCTTTTAAGTTTAATGGACAGAAATCTTTCCACAGATGCCACCCAGCCTTTAAACTTAGTGAACACATCACCCTTATTCTTCATGGGAAAAACCCAGGAGTAACGCGTGGCGTCATCCACAATTGTTAATGAAAAGCACGATCCACCCCTGCTTACAGCAAATGGACCAATTACGTCCATGTGAACCAGCTGTAGCGGTGACTCACTAACTCTGTCACTTCTGGGGTAAGAGACTCTGTGGGTTTTGACCTTTTTACAAACGTTACAATCAAGGTACTTGTTACAACTCTTTAAATTACCCCCATCAGCCAATTCAGACATTTTTAGTACACTTTTCCAGCAAGCATGCCCCATTTTCCTATGCAATAAGTGCACACAGTTGTCATGTATAGCTTTGTTATTCACTGCAGGCTGAGATTTACTGACTACTGCTGCAACTTGAGATCCTGCTTTAAGCCAAAACAAGCCTCCCTCTGACTTAGCAGTGCCTAAAATCTCACCAGCCTTCTTAATCATGCAACTGTCTCCTTCAAAATACACTTTAAACCCAGCTTTTAGCAAACAATCTACAGACATCAGATTGCTCCTTAATGAAGGCACACAAAGTACATTTTGCAGGCATTCACGAAGACAAGGAACAAAAACTGCACCCCCCGAAATCACTTCGGAAGTACTTCCGTCTGCTAGAGCCACCTGGCTGCGCTGTGCTGAGTTCTTGGAAACAAACAATTCATCTGAATTTACTATGTGGCGAGATGCTCCCGAATCGACCACCCAGACCGCTTGTTTCTCATCAGCAATCTTGACCTCGCCGGTCACCAGCTGAGCCGACTGTTTTCGTTTGAAGAATTTCTTTTTACGCTGCTGCTGATCTCGTCTCTGCTCCTGCACCGGCAACTGAGACTTGACCAACTCCGGACATTGTCGTTTTAGATGCGCTGAAGACCCACATCGGAAACAACGCCTAACAGCAAACGCTGACTCCTCACTGGTACGCTGCTTTTGCGTCACCTCTGGCACGGCATGAGAACTCCTTCCAAACCGCCCATCTGAAGAAGCCTCTGCAGCCAACGACCTTTCTTGCCTCTTCTGCCATTCTTCAATCAAACGCCCAGTAACGTAACTGACTGATAAATCATGCTCCTGCATGCCTTCTAGAGACAAAACTAAATTATCCCAGCTTTCCGGGAGAGAACTCAAAATAATAGCCACCTTCTCCTGCTGGTCTAATGCACAGTCTCTTTCCTGTAGCGCAGCAAACTTTAACTGTAAACTGTGTAGGTGTTCCTGCATTGTAACCCCAGGCTGTAACATTGCCTTGTACAATGCCTTGCGAATGAACAGCTTGGAAACCGCTGTCTCACGCACATGGAGTTCTTTAAGTGCTTGCCACACACCTCTAGCTGTCTTGATTCCCCTCACATACGGCAACTGGGAATCTTCCAGCCCCAAGACAATTGTGGCCCTTGCTCTTTGGTCTTTATCGAGGTCTTCATCATCAGGCTTCGCAGGAAACGTACTCACCACTTGCCAGAGACGATCCCTCTGCAGCACTGCCTGCATGCGTTCCGACCACAGCAAGTAATTGGAGTCATTCAGACGCTCAAAAGCCATCTGAACTGGTTGTGAGGCCATCTTGAGAGCGATGTCCCTGGAACCCGGAACCAGCTACTCACGACCACCGAGAGAGAAAACAGGAACCACAGCACCCAGCACTCACACGCTGCAGCTGTTGTCCTTGTGTCCGCTGCGTCACCAGCTCACCACAGTCAGGAACCAGCCAGAGAACAACAACTTCTGGAACTACTGGAACCAACGCCGTTGATGCTGACACCACCGCAACTCAGGCTGGCAGCACAATGCCCATAACCTCATGGAACTTTGAAGTGTCAGGCATAGCCCTATTGGCTTTAGCCCAAACGTAGCAGAGTTTTCCTGCACAGCGAGGAAGCTAGTTGCGGCAGTAATGACAAGTCAGCTAGACTCAGAATAACTATTTACAGGATTTATTAAAAGGAGAAAATAAAACCAGCAGAGTTTCTGCATACAAAACAAAGCAAAATAAACCCTCTCTTTCTCTCTCTCTCAAAACCGTACACAGCACTTCTACTCCTAACAACACCTCACATCAAACTGAGCTAGCAATCCCTTGATAACAGAGTTGAGTGCTGGTCGTTAACCAATCAGAGTGAGTAGTTTCTAGGTCAAGCAGACCTGGGCTTTCTGCCAAGAGTAAATTGACACCAGCCTGAGTTAATTGTGCGAAGCTAGAATCTGCAAGTTTCCCACGAGAACCAATTAACAGAAACTGAACAAGAAATAGTACCTCGGGTTAAGAACTTTGTTCAGGATGAGAACAGAAATTGCGCAGTGGCGGCGCTAGCAGGAGGCCCCATTTGCTAAAGTGGTGCTTCAGGTTAAGAATGGACCTCCGGAATGAATTACCGTATTTTTCGCCCCATAGGACGCACCGGCCCATAGGACGCACCTAGTTTTTTTGGGGGGGAAATAAAGGGGAAAAAAATATTTCCCCCCCAGGTGCGGGGCTGGGGCTGGGGCGGGGGAAGCCCGAGCTTCCCTCAACCCCAGCCCCCAGAACAGGCTGCTATCCGCAAGCCGTGGGAGAGCTGTGCGAAGTCGCGCAGCTCTCCCACAGTTAGCGGAGGACTGCGCGAAACCCGAAGCTTGGGGCGTGCTGAGCTCAGCGCGCCCCAAGCTTCTGGGTGCCAGCAAGCTCATTCTGCTGAGTAGGGTCCACAACTTCCACCCCAAAGACTTGCACTTATGGCAGGGTATAAAGCAACCCCCACCTCATCTCAGAAGTTGGAGGCACATTGATCAGGGTTTGATAATCCCCTGTTCAGGAGGCAGCAAATACACTTACTACCAGCTTATTAACACATAACTATGCTCTTTGCGTCACAAATTAAAGTTGGTTAACTGCAAATTAAAGTGGCTATCTGTATGGCTAGTTCTTTACCCGCCAGTTTATAGGGGTATTGGGCTACTTCACTGTTGTACGAACACTGGAAAGGCACAGTAGCTCTAGTAAGACATAAAATAAAATAGGCACATGTATTTCATGTTGGAATCTTGCCTTTCATAACAATGGAATATCTGTGTCAGTTTTTGATTGAGATTTATTCATGTCAGAACCTTTAGATCTTGCTTCCTAAGCTACTCATCACATTTACACCGAAAGGTTTAAGTTAAGTGTTCTGTTCTACATTAAGAATGTGATTGTGTGTGTGTGTGTGTGTGTGTGTGTGTGTGTGTAGTTGCTGCTAATGGAAAGGTTTGTTCGGTAAATGAGGTGTCTCTTGTTAAGAGGTATGTACTTCTGTGAGGAGGAAAAGGCCAGCAAGCTTGTTATCAGGTTTTATTGCAGCTCTCCCAAGAAAAAAATGTTCCTTTTCCTGCTGTTGGATTTCTTTGGTGTCAGACAAATATTATATATGCCTTATCAGCTTAATGAGAAAAGCTGTAAGAGAATATAAAACTTAAAAATAAAATAAAATCAGAATTGTGCCCAAGGTATTTAGTCATCACTTCTGATCTGATCACTTATTTATGTAGTAACTTTATTAGCATAATGAAATAAAATTTTAAAATAGATAATTAAAAGCCAGCATGCCATTAGTTGTTTAAATTAATTAAAGCTGGATATTTTTAGTAATCTACGAAGTTTTTTTGTTTGTTTTTTATGAAAGTCTGAATGCATCCACCTTTCCTATATGCAGCGGTGTGGCAGAGCTCTGCCATTCATATTACCTCTTTCCTGTTGAGTTGCTGCAGCATACCAGGACCAAGAGAAGAGAGAGAGAGAGAGAGAGAGAGAGAGTTGCAAGGTTGTGTGATGGAAATGTGCCAGCAGAAGCATGGACACATTTGCCACACCCCTCTGTTCCATTTTGCTGTAGTGACTCAGCCAGACAGAGGTCAGGTGAATGGTGCAACCCCAGCACACCATCCACTGCTGCCTGTGTGACATGCATGTGGAACAGTCCTCTGGATGTTGCTGGACTATATCCCCCATCAGCCCCAGCCAGCATGGCAATAGTCAAGGCTGAATGGGAATTGTAGTTAAACAATTTTGGAGGGCCAAAGCTTTCCCAATTCCGCTACATGGAATATAGAGCTTTCCAGTATTTTTTCTGTGGGAACTGGAGTACAGTGGCACCTCGGGTTAAGAACTTAATTCGTTCTGGAGGTCTGGTCTTAACCTGAAACTGTTCTTAACCTGAGGTACCACTTTAGCTAATGGGGCCTCCCGCTGCCGCCGCGCCGCCACTGCACAATTTCTGTTCTCATCCTGAAGCAAAGTTCTTAACTCAAGGTACTATTTCTGGGTTAGCGGAGTCTGTAACCTGAAGCGTCTGTAACCCGAGGTACCACTGTAAAATGAATAGTTGTGGAAATGCAGTCTCACATATCTCTGTTATACTGTATCTAATCACCCCGCCCCAGAACTGTACTGTCCATGATAGGCGATACAATTCTATTTTGAGGAACCTATTTTATCTGTGCTCCATCCTGTAATTGGTTAATTAAATAATCATCCTGAATTATAACCATGACTGCCCTAAGGGCTTGGGGTGGTTACAGTAATTATTTGTCACAGTATGTACTTAGCAGACCACTACACGCAATATAGGAAAGATGTGTTCACAATATAATAATTTATTAGATTAATATAACTGTCCATCAATAAAAAAATCCCAAATGACTTACAACAAAATATCAAAAACAGAGAGGAATTCAATAACCTAATGTGATTGTTCCGTCAGCAGAACAGTGCCATTTATGCTTGCCAGACAGAAAGATCTCCCCCCTTCTCCCCCCATGTGCTGCTTCGAGGGTTCTCTTGAAACCCCCCCCAGCTGATTTGAGGGTGGGCATGATTGGACACGGGACGCGGGTGGCACTGTGGTCTAAACTACTGAGCCTAGGGCTTGCCAATCAGAAGGTCAGCGGTTTGAATCCCTGCGACGGGGTGAGCTCCTGTTGCTCCGTCCCTGCTCCTGCCCACCTAGCAGTTCAAATCATGTCAAGTGCAGGTAGATAAATAGGTACCACTCCGGCAGGAAGGTAAACGACATTTCTGTGCGCTGCTCTGGTTTGCCAGAAGCGGCTTAGTCATGCTGGCCACATGACCCAGAAGCTGTCTGCGGACAAACGCCGGCTCCCTCAGCCTATAGAGCGAGATGAGCGCGTAACCCCAGAGTCATCCGCGACTGGACCTAACGGTCAGGAGTACCTTTACCTATGAGGGGACACACTAGGGGGATGAAAGGCCCGTTGTGCTAGTGTGATTTGTGCTGACTCCTGTTTGCACAATTACTTAGTTGAATCCAGCCCAAAGTATAGTGAAAAACATTTTTGCATAGAAGCAGCATAAAAGGTATAACCCTAATTAAAAACTGCTTAAAAGAGGAAGTAAAGAACATTATTTTTACTTTGTGCTGCAAAACTAAAGAAAGTTCCAGATGAGCCACTCTCAGGAGGTTCTATAGTTGAGGTGCCAATGCTAGAAATGCCTTCATCGTAACCATATGCCTTCCTTCAGTTACCGGGTGCACTCTGGTCAGGGTCTTAATATAAGATCTTAAGGTTTAAGCAGGCAGAAGGTGGTGATCTTAAGCCACTTGGGAGGTTAAAACCCACAATTTAAATTGCTCCTGGAAATAGAGCCAATACAACTGGTAAAACATCTAGTATCAATTAGTAATTTTGGGGCTCTATTTTGAAACAACTGCAATTTCTGGACTGCTTTCAATGGAAGCCCCTTGTATACTGCATTGCAGTAGTCTAAACAGGCTGTTACATTCATCACTTATCTGCCCCTTCACTAATCTCCCCTTCAAATATTATGTATTTTTTAAAAAGTTGCTATTTAAGGTATGTATATACACTGTGTGTGTGTGTGTGTGTGTGTGTGTGTGTGTGTGTGTGTGTTAGTGTTATTGACCATGCCATGGGACACACAGGAATCATTATCATCATTCATTATCTCATTCATGAATTCCTTCCTATGAGACATCCCAGAGTAATTTACAATGTAATAGAACAATTGGCATATATAAAAACAGCAATATCATTTGCATATATAAAAGCATACATATAAATCAGAATAACACCACTTATATTAAATTAATTTGAATCCAATACAGATGCTAAGTCTCCACTTAGCAGGTTGTCTTCAAATGGGAAAGAAAGGACAATAGAGAAGGCACTTCTAAACATGTTGATAACACATATTTTTTTATTTTATGTGAAGTAGCTCTAAATTAGTGGAAAAGGAGGAATCAAACAAGGAAAACTAAGCCGAATCTGGCATATATAAATACATTTAAGCATCCTAATTATGGCTTCTATAACAATTCCTAATTGACTTTCTGCTAGAAAAGGATAGTGACAGGAGCCAGACTGTCGCTGCCAGTTTTTCTTTTTAAAGTATGCGTGCATATGATAGAGTTGTATAAATTATCTTGTCAGCTACTCAGCACTCTTACTGAACAGTTCCATAAAGTGCTGCTGTTGCTACCTGAACTGAACAGTTTTGCACACTACTGAAAGTCATCCACATCCTATGAGTATCCACCCCACCTTCTTGCCAATCAGAAAAGAGTTTTTCTGCTGTGTTTTTTAAAGCAATAATAGTCTTTTTTAAATTAATTTGGTTTTTCAGATTAAAGTTTTACAATCACATATCCAACATACAACATAAAGACAAGATTCCAAAGAATGTCTTGGACTTCCCTCCTCCCCTTTGTGGATCCTATTAATCATTTTCAATTCCAAGGTGCTGCTGTCCCTTCAGCCCCCCCAATAAAATATTTGAGGGGGCCGGGGCCCCCAAAGTTAATAGGCATTGCCATTCAAATAGGGGGGTGTGCCGTGTCTTGTGATGGATTAGGTGGGGCAGGGCTTACTCCCCCCCCCAATATTTTACTCAGGTTGGCAGCCCTGAGCAGTGCCCTCTGTGATGCCAAAATTCAGTGCCCCCCCTGTACTTCTCCTTCCATTCTACATCATAGTTGTGGCACTCCTAAGGCTCTGCAGCCAGTATGGCCGAACCGGTTACGCTCCCCTAAATCCTCCTCTGATTTGATCTGTATTGGAAAGTAGAAGGGACAGAACACATCTAAGCTAGGGATGGGAAATATTTTTCAGCCTGTGCTTTCCTCATGAGGAACCTTCTGAGAGCCACATGCCAACAATGGGCAGTCCAGAGGCAGAACTGTGCAGAACAGTGGATATGACTCTTGCCTCACAAATGTCAGAGGTTACCAGACATGCACATATTTCCACCCAGGCAAGCTGAAATCAAGGACACATTCCAGTCAGGAGTGGGTGGAGCAGGGTTGGTGAGGGATGGGGCCTGGTGAAGAGTTACAAGGGCTGGATAGAGATGCCTGGAGGGCCACATTTGGTCCTTAGGCCTGAGGCTCCCAAGGGCTGATGTAAGTCATCTGTAGAAGATGTACGCTTGCTGTTTTGTTACTTTTGATTCCCAGGTAAGATCCTCCCTCTATTGTGTGGGCAGGTAATCCCTCCCCTACCTGGCCTGGTCTCCTTGGCAACGCTTCCCCCAGGTGGGATTGGACAACTGACTGAGGTAGGCGGAGACCTCCAGGTATCCCACCTGAGGGAAGGGAAAGCCAAGCCTATGCTGTTGGAGCCGCTGCAGATCTAGGGGCTGCACGCGTCCACGCAAAGGGCGCCCCCCGTTTTAAGCGGGGAGTGGTCATTCCATGTGTTTTTGCCTCATCATTTTTCTTTCTCCCAAAGCAAGTGTTGTTTTAGAGAACGAAGACTTTCGATCAAAGTGATTCTGCTTAAGTAATTGGTTTCAATAATTAAGCAGATTTTTAAAAATGTAATCAATTCTATTTAATTTTTCATTATTCATGCGTTTCAGATGTCTTCAGAGAATTTAAACTCCCAAATTGACTTTGTAGCAAGAGATTATAAGGTTGACCAATTTGGAACTTTGTCTGGGTGATAGAGGCAGTATTGGTAATTAGATAGATGAACCTGATCTTTCCCTGTTCACTATAAAAGGATAGTGGAGTGAGCTGTGCCATCGCTGTCTTTTTTCTTGTCATTTTAAGGATATGCCACTGAGCTATATGAATATCTGTACCGTATGAAAATTATGTAGCAGCTTTCACTGCAAAAATAATTAGGACAAAAGCTTATGATTTTCTGATGAGCTTGTTCTTTGTTTTAAAGTCATAGTTTTAGTTAGTGTATTGACAATGAATTTAACTTTCCAAATGCAAGACAATCAATAGGACAATCTCATAACTCACAATGTTTCTGTTTCCTGTCTATGATGTCATAAAGCTCCATGTTGGTCATAGCAATGAAATGAATATCAAACAAGCTGTTTCTGGTTGAGCTGAAGGTCAAGCCACTGTTAATCTGGTTTCAAATATTTTGTGTGTTTTTAAATAGTCCAGCTGCTCTTTTGGGCAACATAATGATAGATTTTATGCAAATATTTTGCATTTTGGCATAATCTTTTCAGACAATTAATAAACTAACAATATAATAAAGCAATTATTTCCACATTTAACCAAAACAAGAAGTAAAGAATATAGGTTTTGATATTTTCTCCAACAAAGGGTCTTGTTGGAGAACAAGTAGGACTGGCACAAATTCATTTGGAGATGCTTTTGTCATCTTTGGAATGTCTATGGCAGGACAAGCTGTGTGAACTGAATGTTTGCCTGCTACAAAGCTGTTAAAGTCATGGGGCCTCTGTTAAATGTGTCAAGCAGAATGATCAGCACTTGGTTTATTGGAAATAGAACTCATATACTCCTATAACTTTTCATTAAGTGAAATGTAATATAATATTGTAGGTAATCTTAGCTATCTTAGAATGAATTACCTGAATTATTCCAATATATACCTTATCCTGAACTTAATGGAACACAGTGTAGTGTGTCTTAATACCTTTATGAGAAAAGGAAAGTGCACAGAGCATAGGATTAGTGATGGTGTGAATTTGGAATATGAACTTGCCTAGTTTGGAAAGCCAAAACCCATTACAAACCAGACCCAGGCCTTTCAAGGATCAGCCGGTAATGAAATTCATCCTTGCTACCTGCTGGCTCCCTTTGCCAGTATTTTAATCCACTTTCAAAGCAAAAAGGTTATTCTTGGAAAGGGGAGTAACTGATGGTAGGGAGGGCTCACTAGAGACAGTACTGGTCATTCTGACACTCAGGATTGTATTTTTTTGCCCAAGGCATTGGAATTTGTAAGTTCTTTTGCTTGCTTCACTGAATTTTGGGGAGAGTAAATAACAAATTCCCAGCTTGTTATTTCCTGCTGGGGAACATGGGATCTTAGTTTCCTTGGCTGCTCTGGAGTTCTAAATTCCCATGCTCCCCAAAAGCATATGATGCTCCCAAGCATGCTGTGGAGTGTTATTTCCAGGCTGGCAAGGGTTTTCCTGTTTCTAGCTTTCTTTCCCTGTCACTGGCTGTCTCCTACTCCTTCTCAAAAGTAAGCATATTTGGAGAGAAGGGTGAGGGGAACTGGCAAGTTTCTAGTTTTCTCAAAAATAAAAGAAGATTGAGGTTTGTGTGCATAGGGTTATTGATTTCAAGGGTTTTTCACCCATCATTGCATATGATAGTTTAAACTTGGATACCCCAGTATACAACATTTTGCATGTCAAAAAAATCCTTCTGTAATCAACTATCTTTACAGTATGCATCCTTCCCTGTACAGTGGTACCTCAGGTTACATACGCTTCAGGTTAAAGACTCCGCTAACCCAGAAATAGTGCTTCAGGTTAAGAACTTTGCTTCAGGATGAGAACAGAAATTGGGCTCCGGCGGCGCGGCAGCAGCAGGAGGCCCCATTAGCTAAAGTGGTGCTTTAGGTTAAGAACAGTTTCAGGTTAAGTACGGACCTCCGGAACGAATTAAGTACTTAACCCGAGGTACCACTGTATTGAATGTTAAACTGAGAAGCTGATGTATTGCTTCAAGTTAGCATCAGTTGTTTGAGAAAATGGTAGAATCATAGAACTGTAGAGTTTGAAGGGGTCCTGATGTTCATCTAGTCCAACCCACGGCAATCTAGGAATCTCAACACATAGTCCCCAAGCTGATTTCAAACCATACCTGATCCTGCTTAGCTTTGCAAATGTGCTAGCGGTTTTTATTGCTACATCTCTAGGAGGTAATGCCAGTTGAGTTTAGGCTCTGAATTATATCAGTGTTTGATGAATAGCCACATTCCGCCCCCCCCACCCCCTGTTTACTATGGACCAGATGGGCAAAATTCCATCTTACTATAGGAGTAACATACTTGAATGTCTTTATAATGGATGCCTGTTGCCTCTAGTTATAGTACAGTGGTACCTCGCAAGACAAATGCCTCGCAAGACAAAAAACTCGCTAGACGAAAGGGTTTTTGTTTTTTTGAGCTGCTTCGCAAGACGATTTTCCCCATGGGCTTGCTTCGCAAGACGGAAATGTCTTGCAAGTTTGTTTCCTTTTTCTTAACACCGTTAATACAGTTGCGACTTGACTTCGAGGAGCAACTCATAGAACGCAGTGTGGTAGTCTTTTTTGAGGTTTTTAAAGACTTTGGTGATTTTTGAAGCTTTTCCAAAACTTTCCCGACAACATGCTTCGCAAGACGAAAAAAATTGCAAGACGACAAAACTCGCGGAACGAATTAATTTCGTCTTGCAAGGCACCACTGTATCTTCTTTGCTTTCATTCTGAGGGATGGTCCACTTATGGCTACAACAGAATAGGTGTTTAGTGACAAACTACCCCCAAGTCTAAGGGTTTACATTATGTCTAGTGACTAATTATTTTTTCTTTTTTAAAGGAACATAATTTTAAGCACCGAGAAAGTAATATTTCCACTATACAGTACTTGCTAAAATGGTCACTAAGTACAGGCTGACAGAAATATGGAATGCTTTATGAAATTTGTTTGTCATCCTTGTGCTGGGGCCACGCTAATCTGTGTATTTTTCCAATTTTTCTATAGATTACTTGCATTTATAAAATGTAAGACATGTTTGATTGGTTGCTTAACTAATACACTTGTTTAAAAGATGTGAACCTGCAGATACTGAAAAGAAGTCATTGTTCCTTGTGTGTGACCAAAGGGTGGTTATGCAGGATGGGGCCTTCTTGGTAGTGGCGCTGAGACTTTAGAATTCCCTCCCTGGGGAGATGCACCTTGCTGCTTTTTTGATGGCATACAGATTCCAAGTTAAAACTATCCTGTTTAAAAGCCATTTATGAGAAAGTTATTTAAAAATTAAGTTGTATGTTGCTGCTGTTTTGTATTTGCTATGTGGACTTACTGTCACCTGTTATAATTTTATTTCTTGGAGGTTATTGCTTACTTATTCTCAACTTATTCTCAACTATCTTGTGGATATTTTGTGATCAAAAGGAAAGATATAAATATTTCACAAAAATAAATGCTTAGGCTGTGCAAACTTTTGTCACAGCAGCTGAAGTCCATAGGTACAATGCAAAATTGTTTTACAGTTCTGTTTATTGTATTGCTGCAAAGTGGGGGAAGGTAAGAAAGAATAAATAACGCAGCGATTGTCCTACAGTGCTTATGCAGTCCTAGCCATATTCCTGTTTGAATCAAGATAAGTGTCAGACATGTGAAATGATGTAATTCATTTGTAGGAAGACATTCCATCTCAAAACCACGCCCTCCAGTTGTAGTTGTACGCCATGTGAGCCACCACAATATTCACCTTAGTTGGGACTTGGAAGAACAACGAAAAGGTCCTCAGGAACAATGGTTAAAATTTTCAGTTGAAGAAGAGGACACAAAGTTGCATAAATATGGTCTAATTTATACGTAAGTGAAGTTGTGCTGCCCCCCCCCCCCCAAATAATTTGAAAGCTTGGATAACAAAGTTGACATACTTAACATAAATCAGTGGTTCTGAAAATGGTCTTTGTGGTTGTAGGTGTAACAAGAATATGTCAATACTTCCATGCATTGCAGACTCTTCCCCTAAATCTGTACATCTCAGTGGAGCAAATACCACTCGAATGACTTGAAAGGGGAAGGTTCTATAATCATGGAATCAAATCATTAATGGGTCGGACTTGTTGCTGTTGGATCCCAAGTGTGGACCACATGACCCTTCTTCATCCAGTAGTTCTTTTGTTGCTTTTTGTGGCTAAAGCATAACTCCTTCACTATTTTACTCTTGTTTCTTTTCTTCTAACGTTATGATTTAATTTGTAAAAAGTTTTCTTAATTGTTGAAAAAGTCAGTACATTAAACGATAAAATTGATCTTCCTCTTGATTTTCGGGGGGGGGAGTTTTATTATCAGTTACACTGAGCGTTTGGAGAGGTGGTCTATGTGTTGTAAAAGTAAAATAAATAAATTGACTGCAGTGCTACATAAGCTACCAGTGGTCCCCTGACTGCTCTGATGTTTGCTCTGAGACATCATACGTTCTGTTGTCATCAGAAAATTTCTATGTAGAGTTTGTCACTAGGTGGCAGAATTAGACTGAATACTACCTATTTCATCATATGTCAAGCTACATATCTTATACTATAAACAGTGCTTTAAAATTTAAAGCATTCTGAGCGTTCTAGGAAACAATCTCTTTACAATGTCAGACAGCTTAGAAGGATTTTTGCTTTTTAGTTAAAGCAGTAGCACATGGCAAAGTAATGGTAATTCTGATAGACATTTTTTGGTATTCCAAATATTATATGAAGACATTAAATTAAAATATTCAAACCTGAACTTTTGCCCTTGAAAAATGTGCTGGGAGTATATATTTGACGACATTTATGTAGATCTTCTAGTTCTTGTTTTTGAAGACCTGAAGTCCTTGGGTGATATCCAGCATAAGTCATACTCAGAGTAGACCAGTTGAAATGGTAGATTTCACAGAGTCTACTCTGAGTATGACAGATATTGGCTATCACCCTTTCTTTCCTTTTGGGTTTTAAAGTATGTACAGCTTAGGTATTTATGTAGGCTTGAGAAAACTTTGGATTTGTATGTGCAGTTAGGGCAAATGAATTTGCAGATGGATTCACAGTGACACAACAATAATGTGGACTTAAAAAGAACAATTTTGGCACATATTTCCCATCTAAGCAGATGGTTTTTTTCCCAGTGACCTTCATACATTCACAGTTACAGGTGTTTGGGAGTCAGTTTTTAGTACCATTTGTATTTTTAATTTAATTTTAGAGTTAGTCTTGTATAAACAAAACATTTGAAAATGATTAAAAATTTTTTTTTGGGGGGGGGGAAACATTACTCTGTTTTAGGGGATATGCTCAACAGCATGTGGTGGAAGGTCTTGAACCTAGAACAACCTACAGATTTCGACTTAAAGTGACAGATCCTTCAGGGGAGTCCGCTTACAGTACACCTGTTTGTGTAACCACAACAAGTAAGTTGACAATTCATTGTTAATTCTAAGTATGCACAATATAATTGGATTTCTACCCAATGAAAATAGCTATTAAATGGAAAGCAGAAGTTTATTAAGTAAATTTAACATGCAGCACTGCTCTCAATTAAGCATTTTTATGCAGTATCTTATTTGGGATACATTTTAGACCTTTTGCATTTGCTATTTCTCACTGTTATCTAAAGTGGGGAGAAACCCTTATCTTAAAATGTTTGCTTGCTTTTTTGATGTTGTCTTCTCGCTATTCAGCCCTTAGCTGCCCAAATTAGAAAACAGGACAAGAAACCTCATCAGTTTCATAAAGTCCCCATGCTCTTTAATGAACTGAGCTAGGCATCCAGACAGTATTGATTATTTTGGAATTCAGTCTGCAAAAATATTCTCTATGGTGATCCCACAATGAATCACTACATCTGGGTGGCTAGCTAAAATCCAGCCATTAGGAACAACATGTACCACTTTGTGTCCTTTTGAAGATACATATCTAGTAAGAAGCGTGCTTCTTGGCAACAGAACTGCTTGTCCTGGGAGTTAAGAATGGAGTGTTGTATATTCCAGTCCCCAAGAAATCCATGCACCTCTCCACACTCCCTGAGTTGGGAGTAAATTATCCTGTTGAAATCAATAGACTTCTGTATTGTATCAAATAGGTTCACAGCCAAAAGCTTGCAAGTGATTCACTGATTTCCCATTGTGCTCTAGCCCATGGTGAGCTATCCTAGAACATTTTAGTGAAAGTATGGCTGAATCCCTTTGCCATTGCTTCCTGTGTAACCACCAGAAGCCATTAGACTTTAGCATCTTAATATAACATGCTCACATTTGTCCAAAGGCCGCCATTCCTGAATTGAAACCTTGTTCTGAAAGCAGTGTGCGTTTTCGGGGGGGGGGGGGATCTGGGAAATAATCCTATGAAAATTAGGGTAAACATTTCAGTTTGCATTGGAAAAAATTCTGATACCTAGAGAGTGATCTAATTGAGCATGCTTATTTTACTTACATTCAGTTAACAAAGCAAAACACTTTGAATGTACAAAGCTTGCCAAATATTGTATCAACAATGGGCATCCATTTGTTGTTACTAATGCATTTATGAAATGGAAAATTTTCCTCAGGAAAAGAAAGCATTGGAAAGAATTCTGCCCGTCATTATCTAGAAATATGTTACGTGTTTGGCATGTTCATAGTTCATTTTAATATTGCACTTCACATAATGTTTGCTTTCCAAATAGCATAATGGATTTGGATAAAAATCTGAATTGTAAAACCAGGATTTTCCTATACAATGCACAGCTTTATTATATGTAAATATTCAAATCCATTCATATTCATATTTCATAGCTTCGTTGTTTTAATGTGCATGTTAGGAATATGCACATTAAAACAAAATGTCTCTTTTGGTTTAGCATTTGCATTCAGCTGGAAAAAGCCTTCATAAATCAGAATGCAAGTACTTTGAAAAAGGGTGTGATGCTGCTTCTTTTTTTCCTCAGGTAAAATACAAGAAAGTCCTGTTTAAATGAGGCGTGCAATTTTAATCAATTGGTCCCTAAAATAGAAAGACAAACAGCTGCTGCCTGTTAATTGGAGAATGTCTTCACCAATGAGTTCATCATTTATTCAGTTTCCAATAGAGCCTTCAGTTCCATAAATAAAATTCTTATAGCCACATTAGAATACATTGCTCTGTTCATCTGCAACCCAGTACCATTTTATGAAGGATTTATTTCAGAAGACAAAAGCATGACCTTCACCTATCCAGATTCCTTTTGTTTATCCAGTAATCACATTTATTGTGTGGACACAATTTTAATGAGTAACTATGTCAACTTTAAGCTTCTTGTCTGAAAGTTTTATGTACTGCATATATATTTTAATATAACTTCAAAGAGAGAATGACTGTACATTTTTAAATTGTTTCTCTTAGCTTTTGGTTCTTTTAATTATTTGCTCCTACACACCCAAAGAATTGTTTTTGAGAACTGTCATAGAGGTAAACTATGGTCAATATGGGAGCAGCATGTCCTTAATAGAAAAGGTCTCCTCAAAGACGTAATAAAGGGCTGTAAACATAAATTGAAATAAAAGCATACACCTGTTTTGTCCAAATGCATTATTCATACAACAACCCCAATATTATTATCCACTCCATATTGCAGATGGTGGGGAAGGCATTAGAACTAATGGGTTGCCTAAGCCCTAAAGCTACCTCAGGAGTTTGTGATTGAGGTGAGATTTGAAGCAGGGATTTCCTCACTAACACCTTTTGCTACTCTCCCCCCCCCCCCCTTTATTTTGCAATGCAGAGACTCAACAGTGTGCACAATATTTTAGATGTTGTCATTATTCATGAGTGTTTATTTGAGAGATGGTGCCCAGGTTTTAAAAATAAATAAACAGTCGTCTGGGTTTTTTGTGGTTTTTTTTTTTTAAAAAGATTTCAAAGTCACCTTTGAAACATTTCATCTTTCTGCTAAACAGTGATAAAAGGTCTATTGTTTAATTTAGGAACCTGGGATGTGTCCAGATGCTGTTCTGAAAAATGTGAAAGCTAGTTATTTGACAGCATTTTAATAGCTGACAGAGTACCAGCAAAACAATTTTTTATCCATCCTGCTTTCATGCATTGTTTTCTTCAGGTGAACCAATGAGTGGAGACCATCTCCATCGTGCTGTTAGCAGAAATGATGTAGATCAAGTCCTTACTATTCTTAAAGGAAGGTGAGAAATGATTCACCTTTTAAAATCGTCATATCTATGTAATAATGAGTGAAAGATAATGACAATTGCATGACAAATTGTGCTCTGACCTAAAGTGTCATTTTTCCTGTCACCTAAATATTAATGTTAGGGGACGCGGGTGGCGCTGTGGGTAAAAGCCTCAGCGCCTAGGGCTTGCCGATCGAAAGGTTGGCGGTTCGAATCCCCGCGGCGGGGTGCGCTCCCGTCGTTCGGTCCCAGCGCCTGCCAACCTAGCAGTTCGAAAGCACCTCCGGGTGCAAGTAGATAAATAGGGACCGCTTACTAGCGGGAAGGTAAACGGCGTTTCCGTGTGCGGCTCTGGCTCACCAGAGCAGCGATGTCACGCTGGCCACGTGACCCGGAAGTGTCTCCGGACAGCGCTGGCCCCCGGCCTCTAGAGTGAGATGGGCGCACAACCCTAGAGTCTGTCAAGACTGGCCCGTACGGGCAGGGGTACCTTTACCCTTTAAATATTAATGTTAAGCTTATACGTTAAGCTCAATGTGATAGATTTCTAATTGCAAATTATGCTGTTACAGAAATGGGTGCTAATATGTATGTGTGTGTGTGTGTGTGTCTGTGTATAGATATATATAGATGTGTGCGCGCGCGCGCGCACACACACACACACACACACACACACACACATTATAACATTGACCCCTGTGTGTAAGTAGAAGGCAGGCATTCTATATAACTGACAGTTCCCTTTCCTAGTGACAACACTAGTGAGAGCCAATGTGGTGTAGTGGTTAAGAGCGGTAGTCTCGTAATCTGGGGAACCGGGTTCGCGTCTCTGCTCCGCTGGGTGACCTTGGGCCAGTCACACTTCTCTGAAGTCTCTCAGCCCCACTCACCTCACAGAGTGTTTGTTGTGGGGGAGGAAGGGAAAGGAGAATGTTAGCGGCTTTGAGACTCCTTCGGGTAGTGATAAAGCAGGATATCAAATCCAAACTCTTCTACTCTATCAGAGAATGCCACTGCAAAAGGTCCTCAATCCTTGGGAATGATTTTTCCGGGGAATTTAGAGGTTGATATAAGAAATGGGAGCATAAAAAACCCTTTCATGGGAAAAAACCATACTGTGCTTCTTGGATCTAAGCCATATAATTCTTTTAAGTTATGAAAGGCAGCAATGATCCATGAAGTTGTGTGCTGAGGAGCACTAATCAAGGCAGACTCGGTGCTCTTGTTGTTGGGCACTGCAAGGTGAGCAGCAAAGACATGAAGATTACTATATGAGCATTGTTCAGCTGCTGACTGGCCAGCGCATGGTGTAAAATGTGGGCCATGATGTCAGTGGCCCAGTCTACTTGCTTGTCAGCAGGTCATAACTGCAGGGTGCTGACCTAGTAGGTTCATAGCTTCCTACCATCTTGCAGTGCCTATAAGTAAGAACACTGTGCCCCCACCTCCTCCATTGGGACACAGTGGTGGCAACTTTAATGGATCCTTACCACTGATGAATAGGCAGAATATGCACCTACGTATGTTGAGAAACATATTGGAGAAGAACTGTAGTGATGGAAATGTTTGAAATGATAACGAGTCTACTTTTTTCTTTTTTGAAAAGGCAAGTGGTGGTAGATACACTCAATAAACTAGGATTTACAGCGTTGATGGTTGCTTCACAAAAAGGATATACTAGGTAGTATTGTAATATTTCTTTTACCTTTCTTGTATGAGACTCTGTACAGATCAGAATAGTCAGTTACAGTTCTCATTATTTTTGTGGTTTGGGGTGTGTGTGATATGAAGTTGCCATTATCTGCTTGAAATTCAGGGATAGCTGATTGATGACCCATTGTAATATCTAATCGCAAACCAATTTTTTCTGGCCCTCCACTAACTACCTAATCCCTCCCCCAGCAAAAAAATTAAGTAACAAGATTCCCCACTTCAAACTCCTCTCGCTCTCTTTCATATTGTATGCATTATATGTATTTATACATATTATATGTGCTGCTATGCCTGGGCATATATGATTCATTACTGTGAATGTTTGACTAGACAGCAACAATTTTATTATGGGTATTGGAATCACTGACAGAACAGTAGCCTTCAAAACTGCAGAAGGTGGCCACCTCTCCTTTCAGATGTATTAATTTTGGGAACCCCCCCCCCCTCCAATTCATTCCTTAAATACTATTTTATAGCTACAGGCCTGAAACTGATAATTTATTTAGTGTTCAGAGTATGTTCTTTCACATTCATCCTCATAACACCACAGTGCAATGAATAATTATTCTTTGTTTTGTAGACTGAGAGCTAAGACTGAAGAACAGTGACTTGCTCTTGCTCAAAATTACCTAGTTAATTATAAACAAAGTTTGGCTTGAAACCAGAATTTTGTACAGTACTCTAGTCAATGGATCACATCAACTTTATATTCTAGACTGGGATAATGTGCTGCAGCAGTTGCTGTTGTTTATAGTTGTATTGACTTACAAGGCAAGCTGTTAATTGGTAAATAATTTCAGTGTGGCATATGAATTTGCACATGGTTTGAAGACAGTGGTCAGTTTGCCACATAACAATTTCTTACTATAGCAGCCATCAAAATTGGCACCTTAACTGAATATTCTTTATATGTCATGGCAAGCTGCTAGTTGCTGAAAAATAATATAATGCAAATGTTTTCTATCTAGACTTGCACAGATTTTGGTAGAAAATGGAGCAGATGTGAACCGGAAGAATGCCAGTGGGAAGGACAGGTAATAAATGCAGTACATTGCCTCATCAGATAACATGGCGGATGTTGATATTGTGGACTTAAAAAGTATATTTAATGTAAACCTGTGTCCATGGGGAGGAAATGTCACTGGGATACTGTCTGCATCAGTAATAATGCCTTAGCTGATGCTGATCTGAAATGGAACTCTTAATTTTGCAGCTTTTGTTCCCTGACTGTTGTTGATACTTTGAGGCCTGGGCAACACAATCCTGCCATTCTCCCACCACCTGTTGGCAATGGCAGCAGTGCATACATAGCTTAGCCCAGGCATCCCTAACCTTCGGCCCTCCAGATGTTTTGGATTACAATTCCCATCATCCCTGACCGCTGGTCCTGTTAGCTAGGGATCATGGGAATTATAGGCCAAAACATCTGGAGGGCCGCAGGTTGGGGATGCCAGGCTTAGCCTAACATTCTGTATTGGAGCTTGACATCATTTCTCTACTACATGGTCCTTGATGGTGATGGGAAACACAACATGACATGGATGGAGGAGCAGTAAAATGTGGAACAGCATGGGTGCAACATTTGTGAACAGCAACAAAAAAGCAGATTAAAATTATTATTTTGTGGGGAGGGGTTGGTTTTAGAGCCCATAAACCCTCAAATTTGACCCATGTGTGGCACTTCAATTTTCCTTGGAATGAATGATAGCCATTAATTTAAATGGCAGAAAGTAAAGCTATACATTCAGAGGCACAAATGGACTAGGCTGAGGCTGATAACTGAAATGAGAAGCAGGTTTCTCTCTTCTCAGGTGTTGCAGATTGCAGCCCATTTATAATGGGAGTGATGGTTGTAACAGCCTCTCCTGACACTACTCTGATTTGGGTTCTGTTTCTTGGTTGGTTGGTTGGTTTTTTTACAATCAAACGGTATATAAATGTTTACGAAATAAATATGAAAATAAATTATGAAATTGGTTATAACAGTGTATGACATAGTAAAAACTGCTTATATATATATAGCATGAGATATATTTGCATTTCCATTATTTTGTGGAATGTACTTTTGCTATTCTATGAAGCTTGTTAAAATTTGCTTTAGTTGTTTGTTTCCTTAAATACCACTTTTGTATGCAAAGGGCTATTGTGCTCTTTACCAAATATTCAGTCTGTTTAGTGCATGCAACACTCTTACTGTCCAGGAAGGACTTTAAAGTAGTAAAGTAAGCCAATAGATACATATAATTTAGGACAACCAGTCAAATTAGCAAGTGAACCATGTTCATCAGCCAGCAGAATGAACTTCTGCTCAATGGGACTTCCTTTTTCTCTCCTTCAAACAAATGCAGATAGAAGCCCTGTTTTAGACCTTCCGCTTTCAGCCTGAGAAGGTCAGGGACTCAGCAAGCAGGGATGGGGTTATAGGGAGTATGGTTGGCATACACCCTATCCAGGCAGAATGTCCAGCCAGGGCTAGTTACTCATTTTATGGCCCAAATCAATAATATGTCTGTTGGGTTTCCTCAAGTGTTTAATAAACAACAAGGGTGTTCCGCTCTGTTTTTTTAAAAATAATTTCTGACAGAATTAGTTTGATAAATAAAGTTATTTTACTATCTCCTCAAGACACGTCCTTATCAGAGCCTTTCCTGGACCACCTCTAGCCTCAACTCGCTGCAGATCAGTTGACATATCACCTCCTAATTACTAACTTTTCATTTGCCCGCACTTTGTCTTTCATATCTGTTTTGGCAGTCTAATGTCGATCCTAAACTATTCAGGCAGTTTCTGATTCTGGCATTTGGTGTGGATTGTACATGTTGAAAGTATCAGCAGTATATATAAAAGAATCTTCCTGAACACAAAAGTATGGTGATTTTCTAAAAGTAAATTTGTCCAAAGACCTCCAAAAAGCAGTCTATACAAATCAGAGGAAAATACAGAATTACAGCAGTTAGATGTCAGCATATAAGCAGCAGCAAGAAATAAGATACAATAATCCATAGAATAACAATACAATTTTTTAATAACTTGGTCTATGAGCCGGTTAATTTCTAGTATTACTTAGATATCTACACAAAATCATGCAAGTTTTCTTCCCAATGATATTTTAAGTTAATCTGAAAGGCCTGCTTTTAAAGGTGTTTCATAAGTGGTACTAGATGTCCCTGGTAATGTTGGCTGATGTTCTGTGGTTGGGAAATCGTAAATCTTACACTGAAGTCAATATGTTGTGTCTTCAGTTGATGTCTAGGATTTTGTTCTCTATGGAAATATTAAAATGAAGTAATGTCTCAAAAGATTCAACAGAATCCTCAGTGATACACACTGAACTACAGATGTTAGCAGTTACTAGGAAAATGTTCTTTTGGTTTTTTCTTTGGCTATTTTTGCTAACCCCAGTTATACATTTCACAAAAGCCCTTATTTTATATATATAAAGGCTCCTTTTACAATTATCAGCCCATTTTGTCCATCTGGACAATTGGATATTGTGTTTTGGTATTGTACTACCATTTCCTTTTAGCACTGTGAACAAGTTCTTCTAATAGCTTGTTTACATATACTTTATGTAGGCTTCAGTTTTACTAGTAATATAATAGTGATTATATCAGTGGTCATATAACATAGCAATATACAGTCATAAAATGGTGTTTAACAGAAAATTAACCAACTTAGAAGAGTATTTAGACTAAGGTGTGGCTCACTTAAACAATACTTAATTTTCTATAAACTGCAAAATAACAACGTTTTATGTGTTAATAAGTAGTGTTTTTTGTTTCTTAGTTTAATGATAGCTTGTTATGCTGGTCACCTGGACATTGCTAAGTATCTCAGATCCCAGGGAGCTTCTTGGTTATCCAGAGACCTTGGGGGATGTACAGCTATGCACTGGGCTGCTGACGGAGGACATGTCGATGTTATTGAGTGGATGGTCAAGGATGGTTGTCAGGTATGGTGTTCATCTGCATACTTTGAAGCAGTTTATCAGATGTGTACATGCCACTGTATATAGGTGTGCTGTTAATCATTATGGAATGCTGCATCAGTTGTTGCCGTAATTTCAAGGTTATGAAGAAATTGCATTACCTGCTTTAAAAAGCTTGTATATAACTTTAATAGTTATTGGTTATTGTATTTGAAACTAATCTTGTTTAGTACTGATCACATAATAGAGGATACTTGGTGGAATAGATTCAAAAGACCAAATAAATATATTCTAGGATTGAAAAAAAGTACAAATTTTGGTTGAATCCAGTGTGTGCCTGAGTGAAAGACACTTGTGCAATGTGACTTTCCCATCCTGCCCTCCCCACTGTGATCTTCTGTGCTCCCCACAAAGCTATCCACTCTGACAAGCTGCTTCTATACTATTTTTTATCATTTCCACTGTATTCCTCTGTGCCACATCCTTTCCTAAGGATTTTCCAGCCCTCAGGAGAGGCATTTGAAAGGCCCAGAGGACTGCAATGGAGAATGGAGGTCCTTGAGCTTGTTTGGAGGTTCTAGCAGGGGAGCACAGCTATCGTATACCCTTGACCGAAGAACGGTACACTCCTATCTGGGATGGTTGTCCTCTTCCACCGAGTGCGCAGCTTCAGGAGGGACGCACATGGAGCGGTGAGGGAGGAAGGGGACACCCGCCTAGACAGCCAGATCAGCTGAATCAACCCTGGCAATCAATCGGGTGACAGATGTTGCAGCCAGATTGCCCTCACATCGAACATACTCTATCTATTTTCCAAAGTTTGGTGAATTCTGATCGTGTGACCCATTTATTCTCGGTAGATAAAGGCAAACTTTCCCCTGTTGTCGGAGTCACCAAGAAGATGATCCCTGAAATAATTTTTAAAAACCAGGAAAAGGAAGTTCAATTGAATATATACATTATTGGATTGTATCCAGTACTGTTTTTCATGGGCAGGGTGGGCTTCTTCTCATACAATAGGACTCTACCTCCCTATCTCTACCCCCCTGTAGCTTCCTGTATACCCTGAAAATCTGCTCTGGAGTGTTGGGAACCCTCTGGGACAGAATTTTAGGGTATTGGGGAACTGCAGTCGAGTAAAGTGAGTGGAAGTCTGCTTGTACAATACTTGATTCCACCCAGTGTATTGGAAGAACTAATAAATTAGGAATTATAATACAAAATGAACATCAAATATTATGTTAAGTCGATTTGAAAAACACAAACACACAAATTATAAGTGCAACACCTGCAAATGTAACAGGGAAATAAATGTAAATTGTAAGTTAAAAATATGGAATGAATGGGCATTATCTTGACCAATAATGCTACCACTGCTGTTGCTATTACTACACTTTTATCAGCAGCATGCTGTGCACTCTGCAGATAACAGTAATGACACCCTCCTTGCCAAGAAGTGTTCAATCAAAATAAAATGGAGAGGATGAAACTGAAAAGCAAAGCTGTATTAAGGCCAGTGAGTCTGTAAAATAAGACTGAATTTGGTTACCTGGCGGAAGAAGGCCCTGACAATGTCAAGTGGTCTAGGAATGATTTTATGGAAGGAATAGATTTTGAAGTGGGAGCATGAATTGGGCTGATATATCGAAAGGGCTAAGGAGGCTGCTCCAGGCATCGAGAACTGCACAGCATGAGAAATAAATTGCTGGAACAAGCAGGAAAGAGTGATGCTGAAGATAGGTAATAAGCTCAGCAAGTATTCAACAGAACAGAAATCTTGTCAATTTTCATTGAATTCATGTTTCAAGTATCAGAAGAACATCCTTTCTTTGACAGATTGATCCTAAAGACACAGGCTTGGAGTGGACTCCGCTGATGAGACTATGTGCAATAACAGGAAAAGCAGATGTGGCCACAACTTTACTAGACGCTGGAGCTGATGTGAATGTAAAAGATAAGGATGGCAAGACACCTCTCATGGTATGCTCTGCTGCTAAGCAGTGTGCTGGTATATTTTGGAATACACTGTGCAACCTCATAGAAAAGTGCTGTGTGAAAAGCAACTCCAAATCCAGAGTTCTCCTTTTTGTACACTTTTCCCCAATATTTTTGTAGTGCACTAGAGTTTATATACACTATACGTGGTGGTTTTTGTGGTGCAAGTCTCCAATTAAAAAAAACCAACTGTGTAAAAAGCATATGTTAGTGAAAAGTGTGCACAAAAATATATATTTGTGAGAAAAATGCACAAAATTGCTTTATGTTAAGGAAAATTGCTGGCAAATGTGTATATTAGGATAAATGCACCAAAACGTACACAAATTTTCAGACAGATGCAGAAATGAGGTGAACTGAAGACTGGAAAAAATAAGAAACTGAAATCAACAGGTTCATCCACTCCTGCCACCAATACAATGTGGGGCTGCACTAGACTTGCTGCTAGTGATCTGCACAACAGTCCATGGAACTGCACTAATATATACATACTCAAACTTTTGTCTGCTCTTAGAAAGGTGTTTTGAACTTACTTGTATACTATAGAATGAGGCAGCTAGATGCTTTGCTCTCAAAGATCTGTAATGTATGAAACTGAGTTATTCATCCTGGCTGTTCCCTTCAACAAGGTTGTGTTGGTATAATTTGGGTTTGGGTGTGAAGCTTGTTTACCTGGTTGTCTGTTTATCTGAGAACTACCTGCTCATTCCACCAGTTTTCTTCTGCAATGTGAAACATTTTGATAAGGCGGTGTGTCAAGAGGTCTACTTAAGAAAGGCTTCTAGGTACTAGTGCTCCATACTATTCCCTGCCCCATGGAATATATTTACTTTTATTAAAAGCCTTTCTTGCACAGATGACAAGTCCTTTTTCATTCACTACTAATTTTGCCCACAGAATGCAGTGGCTGTGCTAGAAGCCTTTTTACCTGTATTGGGATGACAGGAGGATTTTCAAAGTAACACTTCACTTCCCCTTTGATTTCTCTTATTAAGGCACTTTATCTCACAATCTCTTTTCTGGTTTGGTGCATGAAATGAAGTACGTATGAGCAAATTCAAATGTTTCTTTAATAGGATGAGCCCTCTTATTCCTTCATACTTGGAAATTCATCTTTCTGAAGTACTGCATTTGTATTTGTAGATTCTATAAAGATCAAAATGCTCTGTTAACATTTTCATTCCAGTCAGCACACAGAGCGAGCGAGCAAGTACTTCTCTACCTTTACAAACAGGTGTTTGGGATGATATTTTAATGATCTGTAGAAGCAGGTGTATTATTGCCAAGTTCTAAAGGCTAATATTCAGATCCTTCATGTAAAGGCAGACTTCAATGCTGCAGTAGAGGATGGAGATCGTCAGAACTCCAGGAGAGCCTAGAGAAGTTCAACATACTGAAGCAATGCACAAATGACTTGTAGCAAATCACTCAACTATCACTGCTCCTATATGCAAAATTATGGTCAGGATTATATAGCTTAAGATCACCACATACACTGTTTTACTATTTATGTAAGGCATCTATATACCACTTAATAATTAGCATTGCTAAGCAGTGGGCATAAACCTAAACTAGACGGAGAATATAATGATAAAAATTCATCGTAAAACTGAACACAACCCCTATGGGTTGCATTCAGCTAAGTCCTACTCAGTCAGCCCTTTGAAATTAAGATAGTCATGTCTATTAACTTAGGTGGATCTACCCTGAGTGGGACTTGCATTTAATACCACCTCTGATATTCAGTGGTGTAAATGTAAATTGTTTCAGTTGTACACTACTATAAATGTGTTGTGCAAAATACACTTGGGGTGCTATGACTGATGGCAGCTTCTTGTTAAGTCCACAGATTCACCCCCATGCAATGGTTTGTAAGGCCCTTAGATCTTGAGTTCCGGCTGCTAGGCCATGTTTAAACTTCTTTTGAAAGCTATTTAAAAAGTTTGGCATACTTGTAGTTGGTTGATGATAACATTGTCAAGAGAATATTTAAATATAGTCAACAAAATTAAAAATAAATAAAGCACAGACCCTAGCTGTCAGGAGTATAGACCAACCCAGTCCTCTGTTAATGTTCTAGCTGCTTATTCTAAAACACACACAGCTATGTGGCTGTCAGATACGTTTGTGTGTATCTCAGTACCAGAAATGAAGATGCATTTGTTACATTCCTTCTAAAAGTGATACCATGCCAGTTCCTCATAGAAGTGGTAGTAGCTTTGACAATTACTTCTCATCAGTTGGAGGTTGCTCAAACAGTAACTTTCAGAGTTGGAACACAACGGTGTTTGGAGTTTATTTCCAAATTTGGGATGGTGTTCTAATATTGAGTAATCCTTGCATTGTGTTAGTAGGTAATCTGTGTTGGCTTTCATTGAAGAAAAAGGTGCCAATTTTTCTTTTCTCCAAAATATTTCCAATAAGAGAACAAGTTTATTTTATGCAAACACCCAACTATATATAATTTCCCCCTAATCTTACTTCCAGGTGGCAGCATTAAATAACCATGAAGAATTGGTAGCATTACTTCTAGAAAGAGGAGCAGATCCTGATGTTAAAAATGAGGTAATAGCAGTAAGAGTAGCTTTTTCAGCACCTGTTTTACACACACATCCAAGAACTGTTTAAAATAACAAAATTAACATTTTTTTGGGGGGGGGATTTTTTTTCAGTTTGGCAAAGGTGCCCTGGAAATGGCTAGAGGCATGAACAGACAGGTATGGATATCTTTTACTTGAACTCTTCTCCTGATTTCTATTCTTTAAGCATTTTATCCTCATTTGCTGTTTTCCTTCTCTTTTTTAGAGTGTGGTTTCAATAATAGAAGAAAGGAAAAGACAATTAAGTAATGTGAACGTGGATTCTTCCGCATCCTCTGCTACAATTGTGTGATGCAGACAATTTGAAGCCTAATCTTACCTACGAAGGAGGTCAGGCCACAAGGACTAAATCCTAGTTGTTTTCCTTTTTCCTAATTAGCTGTTACACACTCTTGGGTGCCTTGATTAAAATGCTAACTTTGCTTCTCCAGCATTTTTCTCTGGCGTTTAAATTCATCTACATTTTAGCAGCATTATTTTCTCATTATGGTCAGTTTTTACAGTGATCCTATTTTTTGCTCTTCTGTCCTCTTGTTCTCATGCTAGCAGCTTAGCAGCTGTTCCTGTTTCATGCCCTTGAGTAGTAGCAGTCACTGACGTTAAGGGCAAAACTAGAACATGCCATAAATTATCATGTAGTTTGCTGTAGAATGCATGGCTTCTCAATAAATAAATAGGTGGCATAGTAGTAGTAGTAGTAGTAGTAATAATAATAATAATAATAATAATAATAATAATAATAATAATTTTTTATTTATACCCCACCCTCCCCAGCCACAGCAGGGCTCAGGGTGGCTAACAAGCAATAATAAAAACAAGTTGAACGAATACAACTTAAAATACAACATTAAAATATTGAAACATTAAAATATTAAAATGCAGCTTCATCACAGGAGGAGAAAGGAAAAAGAAAAAAGAAAGAGGGGGAGGGAATCAAATTGGCTCCAAGCCAAAGGCCAGGCGGAACAACTCTGTCTTACAGGCCCTGCAGAAAGAAATCAGATCCTGCAGGGCCCTGGTCTCATGAGGCAGAGCGTTCCACCAGGCCGGAGCCAGTGTTGAAAAGGCCCTGCCCTGGCTCTGGTTGAAGCTAATCTAACTTCCTTAGGGCCCGGGACCACTAGGGTGTTGCTATTTATGGACCTTGAGGCTCTCTGTGGGACATACCGGGAGAGGCGGTCCCGTAGGTATGAGGATCCTTGGCTGTGATGTAGTAGGCCAAATGGCCAGGGCGGGGGAATGGAAAACAGGATTGGGAGCACAACATAGGAGGTGGGGCTTAGCGCTTTGTCTCTGCCATGGCCCCAGTGGGAGTTCCATGCATGCGCGTACTCTCTCTCTCTCTCTCTCTCTCTCTGTCTCATGATTCACAATGGGGAAAATCTCCCGTTATGACCAATGGTAGCTTTACTCCCAACAATATGATGATCCCATTTTGACTCCCCCCCCCCAACAGTTATATATTAAAAAACAAAAATCCCAAGGATGCCTGGGCATACTATGTAATAAAATAATTACGTCTAGCTTGGCTCCAATGCTAAGTTCTTTGGCTGTCCTTGTGCAGTGTAACTGGTTTTTGTAGAGCAGAAAGTAGGTAACAAGATAATTGGGAGAGGGCAAAATGAGCCACTGTCCATGGAGTGGCATTCTGCTACAGTGACCCTGAATTCCTAAGACTTGTGCTGCCACGCTAAAGGAATGACTCCTTGCAAATGCAGAATGGATTTTATGCAATACTTGGAAAAGTGTGAGTTCAAAGTGATGGAATAAATGCCATTAAGGACTTTATATGCCAATAGTATATTGAACTTGGTCTGGTAAGAAATTGGTATTTGTCCAAGTTTCTTGGCCACCTCATAGATGCACAGCAAGCTGCTCATTAAAATCAGATTCTCCCAGAGTAATTGTACATGCAAATACTGCAGTTTTTGTTCGGAACATAAACACACATGAAAGAATTCAGAATGTTAGTTCGTGAGGATAGTGAAACAAGCTGGTTCAAATAGCTCAGTTGGTTAGAGCATGGTGCTGATAACACCAAGGTTGCAGATTTGATCCCCATATGGGAAAGCTGCATATTCCTGCATATTCTTGCATTGCATGGGGTTGGACTAGATGGTCCTCAGGGTCCCTTCCAACTCTACAATTCTATGATTCTAAATGGCAAAAAGCTGAACAGAATAACAGAAAATCCATTCTAGAAACACTGTATTTTGTAAGTTAGAGTCTAATCTTTCTGAGCAGCACAAGACTTATGATGACATCAGAACCATCAACATAGCTTTTTAAATATAATAATAATAATAATAATAATAATAATAATAATAATAATAATAATAATAATAATAATATGATTGACTCTGTACTTGCTTGCAGTAAGTACACAAGTTGGAGGAAATCAACTTTTTTGGGAGATATGTGTGTATAGGATTGCAGTCTTAATAGCACATTCAGGAGAATCTTATGAGATTATTATTTTAAATGTTCCCCGTTCTTTGCAGACAAAATAAATTGTCCCATACCTGGTCAACAAAGTATTCAAAGTTTTATTTCCTCAATAAATTATTCCATTTTCAAAACCTTTTAATAATTGCAGAAAACACAAATCAGTACATAACTAAGGATGCATTTACTGTTTATTTAATACAGAATACTTAATAGGGAATAGATTGTCCTGCTATTGAAACATGTTTGTAGGCTCTTAACATGTTACTGCAATAATCATTACAAAAAAGTGTATAAAAGTAAGGCAAACTGTTACACAGTGCATTATGTAGAAAGTTTTAGCAAACTGACATTTAACTGAAAGCATTATAAAGGTATGGTTCATAAAAATTAATGGCTTATGTCACTCTAATATTCATATATAGTGTGCTAAATGGTTTACAATTAACAGTCTTATCACCACAGTCTTAAAAACATCACATGGAAGAAAGTCCCACTGAATGCAGCTAATGGAACTTAACTTCCATGAAAATGTATCAAGGATCAGGTTATCAGCAGTTAAAATATCAGTTGCTACTCTTAATGCAAAGAGTGATAGCACCTTTTGTTCAGAGTCAGTCCTGATGGCAATTCACATTGCATTTTATATGCCTGCTTCATGCTAAAAGAGATACCTAAATGTAAAGTATAACAGAAGAATAAAAGGACTGAAATGTCTTTGCTTCCCAGGATGATACAGGAAATTGTAATCGTAATACAGGAAACTTGCATTATCTTGAGTAATAAAGACTATTTATTACATTGGTACAGTTACCCTGTGATGATGATTGCATGTGATTACAACTTAGAAGGGATATTCAAATCAGATTTATTTAAGGGCTGTATACCCCACGCTTTAACAGGTTCCCAGGCTGGCTTACCAGGTAAGTTCATTTGGTGTTTTTTCCCCATTAATGCATTAACAAATTTATTATTTTATTATATATCAGGAAATGTAAATCAGATTGTATAATTCCAAGAACATTTTTGTTACATTAAAAAACCTACTATAAACGGCAATAGTTAAAAATGCAAAAATATGTCATATGTGCCTGATTAAACCTGCAACATAACTAATTTTGCAATTTGATTCACTCTGAGTGTGCAATGAGAGCTTATTTAGAAGCTAAACTAACTTGAGGAAGAAGCATATCTGATGGTTTAAGGTGGGGTGGTTAACCTGTGGGCCTCCAGTTCTTGATGGACCACAACTCCCACCATCCTTGACCATGCTGACTTGGGCTAATGTAGTTCAACAGTATCTGCAGGGCCACAGGTCAGCTAGCCCTGATTTAGGGGCTCTTGACTCATATTTATTTCTTGTTCAAATTAATTATGTAAATATTCAATGGATCTGGAAGCACATGGAGTTCTCAGTTTTATGTAAGCAATGTGAACAAGGAGGGATGTGGAAGAGAACTTGGGATTTTCTGTTAATTTAAACAACAGTATTGATACAGTAATATTTAATTACAGTACTTAACATTTATCTAGCATTCAAAACACTCAGTGTAGTTTGGGTAATTCCTATAGGGCTGTTCCTCACATTGAGGGCTTAAGTTGATTAGAAGTGCCTTGCCTAAGAAGATTGTGACTGAGGTGATGTTTGATTTGGAGCTCAGGGATTATGCAATGACAGGTCAGAATCAACAGCTTCTGAAACAACTTTGGACATCTCTGTTTGGAGTAATGTAAGCAAGACCCTACCAGTGAGACAAAGATCAGGACTGAGGAGAGAATTAGTTATCATTATACTAATATACAAAGGCTTCAATGAACTGAAAGAGGCTCTGGTCTGTTTCAACACTTGCTCAAAATCTGTTCTGTCCTGTCTTGTAATGGTTCAAAGTAGTTTAGTTGTGGTAAACCACAACTAAAACTATTGGCCATAATCTAGCACTGAGAGCATGCAGCTGGCCTGTGTTGGGGGTGGGGGAGTCTTTCCCTTCCCCTGGCTCATCCAGAATTGCAAATAAGCAAGCTGCAATAAAGCAGCAAGTGTTATGAAACACTTAGCAGGTGTCTTTAGGTAATACCTAGGATCTGACTGATCACGGTGCAAGAAAGTAATGTATATCTTGGTAAGACTGGCTAGTGAACTTTTCCTTTTGCCAATTTACTATAATGACTTTTGCTTATTTGCTTGAGTCAGCTGCTGCTCTTTTGCTCTATGGTTCGCCTGCTCTGTTTATGGCATACCCTAGTCTTAGGACAGGGAGTTAAAGTAGAAAAGGCATCTAGGTTCGTCCAAGTCAATATTTTGTGATTGCTCTGTGAGAACAATGTCTAATATCTGAGAATTCACAAAATCATTCTAAACTAAACTATGCTACTCAAAAAATCAACAGATTCTTTTCATCATTGAATCATTCCTGGGTTTAATTATTTGTTTATCTGCCATGTCATCCATGTTTACAAGTTGTGGTTACCGATGCTTATATGAACCGAAACTGTGCAGCAATGATCACTTTCCTCCCTCTATCACGAGACACACACAGAGAGAATACTATTCGACTTTGCAGGGAAAATCATAACTTCTTGGTTGGCAAGTCAGTCACTGCAGCAGACTTTGTAGGAGAATAATCAACTTTCCTTTGAGACATAATTGTTTTTACCTATTTTTTCTGGATTGCTACCTGATTTTGTTAGGAGGACTACAATGCATGCAAATCAAGTGGCCTAAGGTTTCATAATACAGGTAAATCGAGAGGCAGCCCTAGCAAAGTGACTGAGCACATGCTCTATATACAAAATGTTCCTGGTTCAGTTGAAATTATCTGGAAGAAGGGCTGGGAAAGGTCCTGAAGTAATTGTTGCCAGTCAGAACAAGCAGTCCTGGGCCCAATGGTATGACTAGGTATAAGCAGCTCTTTGTCGTTATATGACACATAAATCTCAGCTTACTGAAATCTATTGTGCATGTTAAAGTCGAGAGAGAATATCGTGTTTGCCATTGAAGTGTGCTTCCCCAATCCAATAATTTTCTCCAAATCACGTCAGAAGCTCCCTGACATGAAATGGTTTTCCTTTCAGCTGAATGTGCCAGCCCATAGGGACAAAAGAAATGTGCACAGTACTAACATTGACAGTGATATGAGAGCTTTTTCTGTGCATTGAATTTCATTTGGATTTGTATCAGGGTGATGGCTTGTAGACCAGAGAAATTTAAATCTGTTTAACATTATAATGTTAAATATATTTTTATCAAAATAAATTCCATGCTTTAAAGAGAATGTAGGTTCATGTGTGCACAGTAATATTAGTGACTAAGCCATCACAGATTAATCACCACAGATAGGAAAATTCTATTACACAATATCAATTCTGTTACAGAATATCAAGTGAAATACCTTTCATCAGAGACAATTCTTACATTTGGCTGAGAGTGAAGAACTGGTAAGTGATGATACACCCAAACATGTATGTGTGAATCAGCCTTAACATGTATGAGATAAACAATTTAACTCCACTGAAAAGCAGTGGGCCTTCAGGGCTCCATTGACTGCCTTTCGTTTCACTGGAATGAAAGCATACATGACCTTATCTAATAACGCAAAATTGTTTGAAAGGTGCAGCTGCTGCTTTAAAATGCTTAATTAATTAATTAGATCTCTGATCCACTCTTTACCAGTATGTCTTAGGGCAGGTTACCACTTTAACAGACCGTGTGTTGCTTCTCCTTGCTGACTCCACAACAAGAGGTTCCCCTTGCTCACATCACAGTAAGAGGTTTAAAAGCATTTTCTAGTGTGGGAAGCTGATAGATACAAAAACAGCCCGAGAAAGCAAGCTGCCATGAAATTCAGGAGAAACCTAGTGTTTGCTGAAGGCTAATAAACATAAGTATTTGCATTCAGCTTTGAAGTAATCTTGCCTATTTAAAAGGTATGCTACAATCCTTTGTGGAAATATTATGACTGTTTTGTATTATGTGCTGACTAGCATTCCTGACATATACTATTTATATGGCCTCACCTATCTCTCTCGGGTTAAAAAGATACTTATGCATGACTAGTTTTACCATGATGGGGATGCACATTAAAATGCAAATTGCACTGAAGATTTGCAGCGTAAATATATGAGAGCAACAGTCAGTTACAAATTCTGCTGCATGTTTTGATGCTCTTTACCCAGTAAATGATAAACATAGGGAAGAGCACCTACAGATCCACATGGTGATATGCATTTAAAGCCTACCAATCTGATTTCCATTTTGCACATGCAGTGGTACATAGTGTGAACTGAGCTAGGCAGAGGAGGATCATGTTCCTCAGGTGAAACCACCTGCCTTTTGTAAAGCACAGAGTGTTCATTGATTGAACAGTTCAGTTCTTAAATAGTATTGCTTTAGCTCTTTCATAATCAGGAATAGAAAAAAAATATGTAGTGATTAAAAAGGGAATTTACAAACCCCCAACATCTTTTTACGGCAATCACGCCCAAGGATTTGATTCCTGCTAAATAAAATAAAATGCTACTTTAGTAATAATCAAGTTGGGGTTTCTTATTAATGGCAGTCAAATGAAACAACATGGAGTGAAGAAGTAAGGTGCTGTTAGAAAAATAAACTACTCAAGATGCATGAAAGGTAATTTAAAGAGCCCCAACAGCACCTGCCTTTCATTTAAAATGAAATGCCAAATCCTATCTTTAAAAAGTTGAGTGCTACCATCATCAGCAACTCTCCTCATTTAGCATAAATGTTACATTGACATTTTCCAGAATGTCTTATTGTGTAATTACTGATACTATAATTTATATCATATGCAAGCTTCAGGAGCAAAACTGTTTTCTGTGGATTCTTTTTTGCTTTATTGGTTTTGTTTGTGATGTGGATATATTTTATTTGCTTTGTTCATAAGCATGACTGTGTGGTTGCCTAGTTACAGGGCAAAGTAATTGGGAAAGTTAAATTACTTACTGGAAAAAGACAAAAGGTCTTTAAGTTCTGTTTCTCTGTCTGAAGAAGCTCAGACACTTTGGATATTAGCACACTGCATAGGCAGGAGTAATGGCCAAAGGTTTGGTGCTGGAAATAGTTATATAGTGTGGAACAAATAATTTGCCAACATTATGTTGATATGAAAGAGAATATGTAAGGTGATTTTCTTTTGCAGGGGTTGAAATGAGAGTATCACCAATATCAACTGTGGTATTGGTTCAATACTCGTAAAAGGGAGGGAGAAAGGAGAATACAGCTAGTTCTAATTGACTATTATGAATATGACAGGGTTTTTTCCCCCATAAATATGCTGAGCTGTAGGTGGAAAGGAGTCCATGTCTGGACTCCCAGTTCTATCTGGGCCATCCCAGTTGCCCCACCAGCTTGGACTTTCAAGGCTTGCTAGCTTGGCAGTTTGAAAGTTTATAGCCTTGTTTGCTGAGTACAAGTAAAATATGCATGCTACATTAGAACATTTTCTAGGGCATCAGAAAATTTCAAACTGAAAAATCTCCTATGCAAATTATTCTAATTCCAATTGTTTCCAGAAAATCCACAGCAATGTTGCTCAGAAACAGGAGAGAGACGAGGGAAACCCAGTAAACAATCTCTAAATTATTATCTACTGAACCACATAGTCTTTGTGTTGCACTGAGAATGCAAATTGCAGACTTTTCAGTGCAATTAGCGCAGAAATCATGTACTACATCCAACAAAAACAATGAATTTAAAACTGTCTTGTACAATATAGTTTTTTTAATTAAGAAAACATGCTGAAAGCCTATATACGCTCTTGAAATATAGACTTTCAGTTAGCTTCAAACAGCTATAGCAGGCCTTTTAAGATTTAGAACACTGAGACATGACACATGTGGGCAGATGTAGGGGTTTTTCGCTGTATAATAGGAGAAATAGTTTGTGTGATCTGTTTAAAGATTTATCGAAACCGGTGGGATTATAACTTGAAATCTGACAACTGCTCAATGAGAGCAAGTACTAGAGTTGAAGTGAACACTTCTGTGAAACTAGCTTTGAAAGCTGTTGCTGTGGCCTCCAAGGTCAAATATTAGAAACTTATTTGGGGCCAGAGTTCTCATCAAAATGAGAATGCTGATTTCTGGTAAGTCTCCAGTGGATTGGGGGTGCTGTGTGTGGCCCCGCAAAGGGTGCCCACCGACAGATGGGTGAGCGATGACTAGCCTTTTGTTGAACCACCAAGTTGGCTGGGGTTAAGTATTGTGGTCAGAGCACAAGTAACTACTGTAGTGCTGTGTCAGCAGATCTATCCCTCTAACCAGGGTTTGGCTGTGCACAGGGATCAGGCCATTTAGAATTTTTAGTTACAACACACAATGATAAAGGTCTGGTTGTATAGGAAAAGCATGTACTTTGTAAAATCTGAATTTTTATGCAGAAAATGTACATCTGTTTGATGATAGAGCCAATACCTAAGACCTGATAAACCTAGATATTTAGGTAATTCTTCGTTTTGGCACTTATTTTCTTAACCTTCCTTGAAAATACACCCTAGAAGTAATATTTTCCATCCATAGAAGTAATATTTTCCCTCCAGATTCTATTCACAAATATCAGTCGCTAGCTTTTGAAATTTCACCTGTCTCTTGGTTTCAGCAAAGTTTCAATTCAGCTTTAGTCAACATTCTTTATAGGAACAGGTCCAAACTAAATAAACTTTGAGGCGTTTGTACCAAACATTGAGAAATCTGTAATGGGTGGTTCAAGACTGTTTAAACATCACAAAAATGGCTTCCTTCCTAGGAAAACTTGGTTATGGTGAAACAATATCTACTACAGTGCTCTGCACTGTAATAAATATTAAATATAAATTAATAATTTACAAGTACCTGAGCAAAGAAGCAAACCACCTTCACACAGCATAGCACCAAAGGCAGTAGCTCAGAGTTCTTTAAAATAATGGGTTTTGAACATTAAAAATTCTACCTATTGATATAAAAATATTGATCTCCAACTGGAGATGAAAATAGTGCAAAATTCTGTCTTCACTTTCCAGGATACAAATGATGTTCCATGTTGTCATTTCATATAGGCAGTATTGCAGGCTCTAGGCATTTGAGGTGGATGTTTAGGTGCAGGCCTGTTTAAGAAAAGGGTCAGAAACAGAATAATAAAATTAGCAAACATGCTAATTGTGGAGCAACAGAAATTAAGTATAAATATCTTGGCTTTAAGGAATTGTTACAGGATCTTTGGAAAATAGGAGCATTCCTTTCCATTCATTCAGGTCATGTAGGGTTTACTGGCATCTCTTCACCTTAATATTTTACTGTCATTTGTTTTATGCACATTTTATTCATGGCACAAAATATATTTTAACATTTATTAATTTTAAGTGGTTGTAATTTATGTCAATCAGCTTTTTTCAAGTCAGTGAGGGTACTGACATCTTGAAATGACAGCATCATTCAATAAATACTAGTGTCCTTAAACTGGTATTAGTTAAGCCCCTTCCCCATATTTTATGGCAGAGCTTTGGTGGAATTTGTTTGTTTCAGGGAATTTTTATCCAGTCCCTCTCACCACATCTGATTGCTTCTCAAATTTACCACGTGGGAATATACTGGCTGATAAGAACAAGCAACTGCAGAAGAACTGCCATACCTAAACACATGCTCAGGAAAACAGATGCTTATTTAGATGACTGAAACAATTTTGTGAGTGAGAAACTAAGCTAGCCATCGCAGTACTTCCTAGATGTTGATCTGCCCACCAACTCTTCATCCCTGATCATTGCCCTTGCTGACTAGAACTGATGGGAGTTGGAGGGCACCATGTTGGGTATCCTTGAGCTAAGTTTTCCCAACAAAAAAGAGCCAATTCTAAGATATATTTTATAATATTTCTTAAACATGTTTTCTGTTGGAAACGCACAACTGAACAGCCAAACTAACCTGACAGGGGCAATTTGAGGCACAGGTTTTGGAAGCCCAAATACTTCTGTGGAGGAACTCTTAAACTGAGCAGATTTGTTCTTCTGAGGATCAGCTGGCAAAGGTTTTCGAGGAGGACTTGGCTTGAAAGATTCCTATAATACAATGTAAGTTCATAGAATTATTACTATAAGATTAATGAAATAGCTATTTTATTATATAATTCTTCAGTCATGAAAGTATAATTTATTTCCCATAAGTCCTTCAAATCATGCTTTAAATTGAAACAAACATTAAAATTATGTGGCTCCTCACTATTTCAATTTGTAGAAAATGAAAGTACAATATTAACAGACAATGTTGTTGTTTAGTCGTTTAGTCGTCTCCGACTCTTCGTGACCCCATGGACCAAAGCACGCCAGGCACTCCTGTCTCCACTGCCTCCCGCAGTTTGGTCAAATCATGCTGGTAGCTTCGAGAACACTATCCAACCATCTGGTCCTCTGTCGTCCCCTTCTCCTTGTGCCCTCCATCTTTCCCAACATCAGGGTCTTTTCCAGGGAGTCTTCTCTTCTCATGAGGTGCCCAAAGTATTGGAGTCTCAGCTTCAGGATCTGTCCTTCCAGTGAGCACTCAGGGCTGATTTCCTTCAGAATGGAGAGGTTTGATCTTCTTGCAGTCCATGGGACTCTCAAGAGTCTCCTCCAGCACCATAATTCAAAAGCATCAATTCTCTGGCGATCAGCCTTCTTTATGGTCCAGCTCTCACTTCCATTCATCACTACTGGGAAAACCATAGCTTTTACTATACGGACCTTTGTTGGCAAGGTGATGTCTCTACTTTTTAACATGCTGTCTAGGCTTGTCATTGCTTTTCTCCCAAGAAGCAGGCGTCTTTTAATTTCGTGGCTGCTGTCACCATCTGCAGTGATCATGGAGCCCAAGAAAATAAAATCTCTCACTGCCTCCATTTCTTCCCCTTCTATTTGCCAGGAGGTGATGGGCCCAGTGGCCATGATCTTTGTTTTTTTGATGTTGAGCTTCAGACCATATTTTGCGCTCTCTTCTTTCACCCTCAATAAAAGGTTCTCTAATTCCTCCTCACTTTCTGCCATCAAGGTTGTGTCATCTGCATATCTGAGGTTGTTGATATTTCTTCCGGCAATCTTAATTCCGGCTAGGGATTCATCCAGCCCGGCCTTTCACATGATGAATTCTGCATATAAGTTAAATAAGCAGGGAGACAATATACAGCCTTGTCATACTCCTTTCCCAATTTTGAACCAATCAGTTGTTCCATATCCAGTTCTAACTGTAGCTTCTTGTCCCACATAGAGATTTCTCAGGAGACAGATGAGGTGATCAGGCACTCCCATTTCTTTAAGAACTTGCCATACTTTGCTGTGGTCGACACGGTCAAAGGCTTTTGCATAGTCAATGAAGCAGAAGTAGATGTCTTTCTGGAACTCTCTAGCTTTCTCCATAATCCAGCGCACGTTTGCAATTTGGTCTCTGGTTCCTCTGCCTCTTCTAAATCCAGCTTGCACTTCTGGGAGTTCTCGATCCACATACTGCTTGAGCCTTCCTTGTAGAATTTTAAGCATAACCTTGCTAGCATGTGAAATGAGTGCAATTGTGCGGTAGTTGGAGCATTTTTTGGCACTACCCTTCTTTGGGATTGGGATGTAGACTGATCTTCTCCAATCCTCTGGCCACTGCTGAGTTTTCCAAACTTGCTGGCATATTGAGTGTAGCACCTTAACAGCATCATCTTTTAAAATTTTAAATAGTTCAGCTGGAATATCATCACTTCCACTGGCCTTGTTATTTGCGGTGCTTTCTAAGGCCCATTTGACGTCACTCTCCAGGATGTCTGGCTCAAGGTCAGCAACCACACTACCTGGGGCGCACGAGCCATCCATATCTTTCTGGTATAATTCCTCTGTGTATTCTTGCCACCTCTTCTTGATGTCTTCTGCTTCTGTTAGTTCCTTACCACTTTTGTCCTTTATTATGGTAATCTTTGTACGAAATGTTCCTTTCATATCTCCAATTTTCTTGAACAGATCTCTGGTTCTTTCCATTCTGTTGTTTTCCTCTTTTTAAGAGACAATATAGTGCTTTAAATGGGGGGGGGGGCGTTTGGAGGGGGTTATTGTCATTGTTACTATGGTATGTGTTTTTGTGTTTTTATATTATAAACTGCCCTGTGATCCTTGGATGAAGGACAGTATAGATATTTAATAAATACATCAATACTCAGCTACGAGTGATCGCCAAACAAGAAAGAATATTAATGAATAAATAAAAACCAAACAGGTGCAGAAATGATTCCCTCTGAAGGAGGTCCAAAATTATCCCTTTAAGCAAATCTCTAGTGTATTTTAACCACATGATTTTGCTGTTTCAAAAAGGGAAAACAGTATGACCACTAGCATTGGGCTGAAAACAAAAAAGAAAACACTGAGTACAGCTATCATGGGGACACCTCAAATTTACAACAAATTGAACCATAGATCTCTCCTATCTCTTTTCTTTTAGGCAATATGAACAGATTATTGCTGGATACAAATATAGGTATAGCAAATGCTGTTTCCATTTTTCTTTGAAAGATGGTACCAAGAGATAAGTCTGATGATCTCTTCTTAAGAATTGACAACACACACACACTCTTCAGTTGCTATGCCTGAATTGTTCAAAGTAGGTTAATTTCAAATAAAAAATTACAGTCTGCAGTAAGAGTGTCTTTAATTACATCCTATAAGGAGTAAATGCTGCTTTTAAAATACATGTCAGTAGAGGTGCTAGATTTCACAAGAGGAAAACAGTTCAGACTTTATTTTTTTCAGACTTTACAAGGAAAACAGAAGCTGAAACATATGGAGAAGAAATATTACTGAAATACTATATGTTTATAACTTACAATTCTATTACTGTAGCTCTTAGCAGTAACATACTTTGAGAGGGGGGAAAGGGTCATGTTTTATCAGAAGGGAAAAGATTTTATTACATAACAGGTTTTTCCAGTATGAAGAGCATTTATGAAACAAAGATTGTATAATTATATTTATATGATACACGTGACTCTCTCCATACATGAAATGAATGTGTGGAGCTGCATGGACCAGCCACAACCACTGCTGTCACCACGCTCCCCCATGAACATCTATTTGACATTAATCAGAGTTTTCTGCACATTTAGATGTACAAGTGGAGAGTTCTCCTGACTTCGTCTGTGAAATGCTGCTATTCACTCCTTAGAGTTTGTGAACTGCCTAGAGAGGTGGATCTTATATAAATCAGTTAATAAATAGCAACAGCAACATGTAAAGTGCTTCATTTGGAGATAAAAATTGCAATGTTAGAAGAACAATCCCCTACCTCAGGAGAGGTTGTCAGTACAATCAGGGCAATATATAGAAATAGACATGAAAATAGGTTCCAACCTTTTGGGGATGTGTTGCAGGATGGCCCTTAGAGCTATCATTTGCATTATTGCTAAAGTTCTGTGTGCTGGGGAGGCCTGTTCACTGACCCAGTTTCCCCAGGGAGTGTTACTGTAAGTCTTTATAGATCAGATGGATTTATTCCTTTAGCTTTAGATCAGTAATTTTGGGGGCTTTTTAAATGTGTCAGTTTTTTACATGTAGGCCAGGGAAATGGTTTTCAATATAACCGCTAGCTCTTGTTACTTACGAAAAAATGTTTTTATATATTTGGCAGTTATAAATAGTACTTCAGTATAAAATTCCTGTGGACTGTCTTCGGATATGAAACATAAAAGGGTCATAATATACCCAATTTCACATTTTAAAACACATGCTTCACAGCAATACCTACCGTATTTTTTGCACCATAACACTCACTTTTTTCCTCCTAGAAAGTAAGGGGAAATGTCTGTGCGTGTTATGGAGCGAATGCCTGTGGGTGGCGGGGGGGATCTGCTGCAGTCGTGAGCAGAGGATCCATGGTTCCCCTTCCTTCCCTCCTCCATGGTTACAAAGCATGGATCCACATGGATCCTCAGGATTTTTGCATTGGGCTACTCCAAACTCACTGTCAGATCACATGTCTGTGGCCACAGCATGAACCACAAAAATCATATATCCACTATTTCGTTTAGAATTTTTCCCCCTCTTGTTTTCCTCCTCTAAAAACTATGTGCGTGTTATGGTCTGGTGCGTGTTATAGAGCGAAAAATACGGTATATATCTTTCGATTGTGAGTTCAAGAGACAAAGGGTCAGACTCAGCTATGCAAATATTTTCCCTGATATTTTCCCCTCTAATTTTAAGCAATTGGGGAAGTAAGTCTTGATGACATGATTGCATATGGGAGAGGAAACATATTTCTTTCCCTGTGGTTTGTTTTTCTTACCAAAATCACCCCTCTAAACTGATTTGGGGAAGTATATGAGGCCCAGAACACACTGTGCAATGAAAAGCCAGTCCAGTTCCCTGGGTGGATAAGAGCTGAATTAACTGGCCATTTACCTCCTCCCATTTATTCCTTATTCTCTAAATGGCTCTTATGGCTCTAAATAAAATAAAATTGACTCATTGACTCAGTCTCCAGATTCCAAAGACGACATATAGTACAGCCAATCTGAAACTGCAAGGGGGTTGCATGTTTGAATGATTCTGCATGTAAAAATGCACTTCTTGCATTTAGAAAAATTAACACAGATAGGAAAAGGCAACACTTTCATTCCAGCTTCCCACAGGAAGGGTGTTCTTGAATTATGGGATAAGGGGCATTCCGATCCTTAAGATGGCACGCATATTGTAAGCATATATATCAGAAAGATGCCACAAGGTACCACAATATGCTGGTGTAGCAGGAAGAGATGTCAATGGTAATATTTAGAATGGAGGTATGAACAATAATTACATGCCGTTTCAGCATGCCCTTTCACTCTGCTATGAAATCAACCAACAAAGACATAACAAAAGAGAGAGATTGACTAAAATGGAGCAAACTATTCTGTGGTGTGATTTGAAGAATCAATATAACATCTAAATAGCTAGCAATCCAGTTCTGCTCTGGACCGATGGTGGCTGTAGGTGCCATAGAGTTGAAACGGATAAACACACAAACACGTACCTGATCACATCTGGGTGAGGGGCTGGCAGGCAGCAACCTTCTGGAAGTGGGCTGCGGACATGGTAATTCACACAGTGGTGGGACAATACGCTCTGGTGGGCTTGACCATGGTGTATTCTGTGTCTTTACAGGATTGCTAACATTTCCTGTGTGATATCGTTGCAGTCCTTGTGGATCATGTCTCTGCAGATCCATAAAACAATATTATACCAAATCAATTATAGTTTAAGCATGATGAGGCCAAAGTTTGGCCTTCTTAGATTTCACTGATTTGAGTGAAAGAGAGAAAGCAAGAGGAGGGGATCGGGGTGGGGAAGACTCTGTGTTCTAAGTATGAGATTAACTCTCCCACTGAAATAAATGGGACCTAAAATACTTAACTTTCACTGGAGTGGATCCCTATAGTTCTTCTCAGACGTATCTTATAATTAATAGTAAACACTATTGCTTTCAAGATTGCTTTTAACTGCCACTTGTTTCATTTTTAATATGGCCACTTTTCCTTTCCTGAAGTCAAGGAACAACCAATTAAGTTTCCAGAAGCTTACTCGAACACTAATCCTTGAATGTTAGAAAGCATTGCCCCTGTCTGAGATGGTGGCTGCAATCCACAGTCAAAATACATTTATTTATTTTCTCTATTTTCTCCATCTGTCTAGAACTTAGAGACCAAAGTACATTTTTAGGCCTAGATGGCTTTCCCTTTATTTCATGTATTAATAGAAATACTCTAAAATTTCACTATTTCATTATATCACCCCATATAAAAACACTTCAAACTTATGGGAAATATTTTTATCAGCAATACTTTGTGTGAGAACCTACCTTAGGTGTATTCAAATTTTGTGACTTTTTCACCAGATCTGTACTACTGCGGGTTGTGATAGAAACATGATTAGGTTCAAATGAACTGGAAGGCCTTGCTGGAGTCACAGACCTGAAATACATACATGTGTGTATACTTTTAACAGAGGATTTTTAAAAAAAATCTTTACTTTCTTTAGTAAACAGTGAAAGTAAAATCCATCCACCACACTTGCAGCAGGAATAAAAAAAAATATTGATTTTTTTGTTTAGAGCCACTGGTCTGTTAAATTAGCTCTTGCAATCTGTGGAAATGCTGCTTCACAACACCCGAGAGACTCTTCTAGTGATGCTGGTGCTTAAGCTGTAATGACCTCAGCTATGGATATTGTGGTTCATTCAGTGGACTAGAAACAACAATGCTACTCCAAGGTTTCAGTATTTTAAGCAGGCCAAAATAAAGGCAAACTTCCCTTTTTAACTGCTTACCCACAAAGTGAAATAAAAAGAAGGGTGTGTCTGAATAGCAGGTCCCTGTGGCCTTGATGCAATCTGAGAAGTGCTCTGAGAAAAAGGCAAGCATGTAGTTTTCTGATACAACCCTCTTATATGAGGGCCTCGCCACCTGTGCTAGTCTGGCAATGACCCCCATTTGATGCATGGGTAAGCAGTAGAGGGTGATATTTTTATTTGCCCGGAGCAGGGATGGACAGACCCATTAAGAGTCTGGTCCATCCCAGTTCTCAAAGGGGACAGGACTAAGCCCATCCCATTCTGAAGTGGAATTTTAAAAACCCACCTAGAAGCACACACCTAAAAGCACAGTTAAATGTTTGCACACCTCCATTCTCTCTCCCTATTCCCCCTTTTAAAACCTTTGAAATAGTGTTTCCAGTCCCCTAAAAGCCCGAGTGCTAGAGCACAGGACTCCTTGTCATTGTGTGCCTTGAAATGAACAGAGAGTCCCTGTGGGAGTAGCAAGGCTTGATGATATTCCATTGCTCCCAGCGGAAATTGTATGGGGGAAAGAATGGTTGTCCCATGTAAGCACTTGGGACAGCTGTGTTCTCTGCACCCAGTACAATTCCCCTTGGGAGAAGCAAAACATCCTCAATCTCAATATGAAGCATCATCTTCTCATCTGCAGCAGCCATAGGAGGAAAAGCTGCCTTTCCCACTGCTGTCATTGAAGATTTTTAGACTTAGCGTGTAATAACCTTGTGTGATCTCTATCATGGTTCATTTTACAAAAGAGAGTACTTATATATCATACCTTAGTTTCTCTATTGTAGTCTTCTTATTAATAAAGAACAATCTAATCAAGATCTTCCTTTTGATGTACATAAGTGAACCAGCAACCAGAAGGCACAGGGTGGTTATGAGTAGCCCTATTATTAAGCTTCTTTTATCTGAAACCAAACAAACAAATCCACAGTTCTTATGACCAGACCAGTCTTGTCTACCTGATGTCCGCAGTATAACTAACCTTCAGTCAAAAACAAATATTTTGTTTTTCTCAGCTAACTTGTATATTAGGAGAAGTGGCATGGTTGTTGCTCCCCTGTGTCTCCATCCTCTTTGCTCCTATAATGTAGGAATGCATAAATTATATGGGACTGTGGAATTATATGCAGGAGCCATGGCAAAACTACTACTATGGGTCCCACCCACCTCAACCGCCTTGAAAATGGCATGGCTCTTCTCATTTCTCCAACTTTGTTTTCATATCCCATGTTACTACTATAGCAGAGTTTAGTAACTTCATGGAAAAATACTGTGGGGAAATAAATGGCAACCACGCTGCTCCATAGCAAGAAGAGGTCCTGTGTTTCATCACTGACACCCTCCATACCTATTCTTGCCCTCGGTTTTTTTGTATATTTGCTGTAAATATTAATGGGGGTTGATAGGAAACAGAGGAGAAAATGGGTAACAGCAGGACATCCCACTGCACTTTTCTTCAGGGCAGAGCTTCAGTAGTAAAAACTAAACCAATTGCATGGAACTCAGAATAAGCAATTAAAAATAATTTGTCTTCACATAACTCTCTTGTATATTATTTGAGGTGTCAGAAAGATAAAGCAAGTGTGTGAAATAGCTTTGAGTAAAGCTCACCAGGTTATTTACAGATTTTCAGAGGCGCAGCTTTGTTAGTCCATTGCAGAAAAAACAAGTTTTGTGTCTGGCATCTTAAAGAATTACAGACTTATTGTAGCGTTAAGCTTTACTTAATTTTTTAAAGATACTTAAGCCATATTTCTATATTTTTTTAATCAGACACAGTTGATATGCAAATGCTCAGATAATAATTTAAGCCACTTTAGTAAGGGGTCAAGTGTAAAAGAACAATTAGCTTCTGTAGAAACCCCTAATTTACAAAGCACAGTTTTGTCATTGCAAACAGATTGTTAAAGTATCAGGACATGTTAATGTGAAATGCAGCTCTTCTAAAAATAAAACGAAGCGTAAAATGAAGGTAGTCGATCTTGATGTACAAATTACATGAAATCAGTTTCCCTTTTCTAGCTACTGCAAATAGCTTACAGTTCACACACACAAAACCATGATATAGATTAGCATCCCTACGTACTACAGCTATGGTACACATTCCTGGCTTAAAATGCAGCTAGATAATTTCTTTGTCTTAATGTAGATCAAAGCGGGTTTAGGTAGGGGGAAATCAGCCAAAACACAGTATTTCATTAGAAACATCATTGTACAGGATAGGTATGGATTGTGGCGAACACAATGTGCGTACCACTTCCCAAACAAGTGGGGATGAACTAGATGCAGACAAAACGGGAGTGCAGACTAAATTCATTATTCACTTGGAAATATGGGCTATTTCACACATGCATGTACATTACTTGATTTATTTACACTCAAGTAGAGCTAAAAGTTACCCAGTGGTGAGGGCCCCTCAAAGCTGGAGCTGGCCCTGTCCATAGGACTGCTCTGAAATGAGTTTAGTACTGTGGTCTAATTTGCTTGTTGAACTCCTGTGTGTGATTATTATAGCAAAGGTCTCTCTCTCTCTTACAGTTCCCCCTTTAGTCAGCTATATCTTGCTGTGAAATTGTAATGCCACTGCATTGATATGGATATTATTATGATGTCACAAGCTCAGCATTACAATTCATTACAGGGACTGGTATGCAGTAAATGCAATCTAATTTGCTTTTCAATAGCACTGTTCATACAAAAAGCGATATCATTTCCAAGCCAAATCCTAGCTGTATATGTAAATGTAGGTTGGATTCTTCTGTCACATTAGTTAAACTAGGAGTACAGCCACAGACATCAGAGCATGGGATAAAGTTAAAAGAGGGAAGTCAAATCCTGTGGAACTTCAGGCACAGATGAACCATATCTGATGCAGCTGTTGCTGTAGAAACCTGAAGTGGTGCTGTCCCCATGACACCAGATGGTGGCAGGAGACCACGCACCCCTGGCAACTGAAGCAACACCATCAAGTCCATGGACTGGGAAGTCACCACCCAGGCTGTCATCTCCATCACCACCACCCTTTCCAGCTTGAGGCACATGCAGGAATGGGTTGGTGTCTATCTGCACTCCCAGGTGAGTGAGCTCTTGTTCAAGCAAATGGCATAGTGGAAAAGAGCAGGAAAAAACAAGCTCTCACACAGAGAGAATTCCACTCGCAACTGCAGGAAGCAGGGCCGTTTTTAGCATATGTGCTGCTGGGGTGCAAAGATCCACCCAACGCCCCCTGCCCAAATTTAGTTTAGCCCCCAAATTAACTTTGATTATGCTTATGTCAGACACCACGCTTATGCCTTATGTCTTGTTTACAAAAGAAGGGAGAAAAAAGAACTTTTTTATTTGCTCTTTTATACGCTTAGCATTCAGCGTAAAATGAAGAAAAAATGCAACTCGTGGAATTCATAGTGTGTACTCTAGGCGTGTTTTTTGCGGAAATGGAAAACAAGCTGAGTGCTGAAATGCATGTGTAGTAGAGCCCTAAGTACTAAGTAGTTAGTCAAAGAAAGGGGGCACAAGACTGTTTAGGGCTCTGCCTGTTGCAGGAAAAACATCCTTGTCTAGCACATCCTGCTCTGTCAGGACAACCAATGCCTTTGATGAGGCTGCAAAAAGCAGTTTTCACCCAGGTTAAATTATTATCTTGATAAATAATTAAGTACTTCTTCAAGAGTTTGAAACATTGTTTTCTATTAGCACATCTATGATTGCTACTATAGTCTGGCAGTAACTGAGAAGAAAACACAAGCAGTGTGTGCCCTGACTTGCACAGACTTTATCTGTGATCTTCCTTGAGCTTATTCCCACAACATCACATTGCTCACATAAGTGGACCACTTGCACGAGCATTTTCAATCTGCAAGAGAGCTGACCGAGGTAACAAACAAACCAGGGAATAGGAAATCCAGAAATGGACACGAACTCTGGAGTCCTCTGTAAACTTGGTGCCCACAGCAAACACCGTATGGCCTTTGCTTCACAATAAAGCTTGCTCTGCAATTAAGTCATTTACTTACCAGATTGTCTAACTGGCCCGCTGTCTACACTGCCACCAAATCCTGCCTTGTCACAAAAGGGAGGAGCCCAGTGGGCCTCACAATGGCAATTTTTTTTATTGTTGCAGACCTTAACAACAAAGGGAAATATGCACATGAGTATGGAAAACAGTACATGAACATGAGGGCTCTCCACTGTCTGTCCGAAAACTGTACTCAATAATAATTAAAAGTTATTAAAATAGGGCAACACTACATCTTGATGTGATTGCAGGCTGCACTGCTCCACAGAAACTTGGTTCAAAATGTATCTCCTAATGGAACTAAAAAAAAGTCAACTGCAGAATTAAAAAGCAGTGGTGGAACTGTAGCCACAGAATTGTTTGGAAGTTGCAAAAGGAGGTAGGTAGTTCTTCAGGCCCCCTACTTGTATTTTGTATTAATAAAACTATTGTCTTTTCGTCATTTATGCCCACTTGCCTGTTATTTCCTCAGTCCACTGAAGAAACTAAAAAAAGCCAATCAGTGGATGATCAAGTGAGATTCGAATCCACAATCCACAGAATTATAGCTGAGTTTCCACCTGACCTCATGCTTTAAGAACTGGCAGTAAAAACAGGTAAATGCTGGGAGCTAATCTAAATGTCTTAAGGAATTCAGAGAACCTGTGCAAAAGGGCAGGCATCTGAGTTTAACACTAAGATGCTTAACATCAATTACTGGAGTGAGACCACATAATTTATAATACATTGTATAGTCACTTTAAAGATCTGCAGGTTAAGGCAGATGATTACCAGAGAGAGGCCTTTCAAACAAAATTCCCAGGCTTTTTCAACACAATTTTAATCTTGCTTGCTTGTTCTTATGTTGTTTTTGAGATCTTCTTGCCCTTTTGGTCTATTATGCAGGTTGTATTTATATTTTAAATGTTTAATTGATTTTTAATGTAAACTAACCTGGCAACATGTTGGAAGGGCCACATATATAAATATAAACAAACAAATAAATAACAAAGTGTTCATTTTTAAAAATATCTAAGCTCAGCTACAAAACTCAGGTTTGAGGCCCAAATCAGACCGTAATATGTGAAACATTAACAGGAAGTTTTTGAATTAATGTTAGGTTCAAAATTATGTAAAAGAGAATGAAATTCTGTTTTTTAGCCACAGAACATCAATTTGTAGAAAGATAATGATGTTGTAAACCTTTGGAAGATTAATTTTTAGAAATATACAGATATTTTAAACATAGGTATTTCTGTGTTAGGTAAAAACCACGTTTCCTTTCTTGGACACTAAAAAGAGCATTCAAATTGATCCTTTTCGAATAATACTTTGGGGAAAAAAATTGACAGATATATGACAAAGCATCATAGATTTCAAAAGCTGTAACCAATGAATACTTCATTGCTCTGCTGGGTGTTGGCTGACTGTAAAAAATTGGATCTGCAATACTTACTCCACGTCCGTGACATTTTGTTGCACATTCATGAATCCCAAATACGCTGGTATTTTGGCAGCGGCGGTTAAGGCAGATCTATACAACAAGAAAAGGAGAGCGGCTTACTATTGCCAGACAATGTATATGCTTATCTTACTTTTTTCTGTGCTGTGCTTTCCAGAAATGCTTAAAATGTGGGAGAGTTTGCAGTCAAGCCCAACAATGCATGTCTGTGCTAGTTAGTAACCAAAGGGGTTAATGTCCACATAGCTGTAAATTGCTAGAGAAGGCTAGGTCACACCCAATCACCTTTGTGGAGGCAGGAAGGAAGGTTTGTTTCCTGTTCCTCTCTCTCTGCTTCAGGATGGAACAAACATGCTTTAACATAGCTATCTGCCTCGGATATGTTTCTGAGGTTGCTCTTGCTGTATTTTTCAACTAAGAACATTCACCTGCATTTCTTAACATTTATAATAAGCATAATGCAAGCCTGAGACCTAGTAACTGTGGGCAAACCATTTTAAACTAACCTTGCATTCTACGCTGTTTTACTGAAAAGGGGGGAAGGTGTCCCAGCTGCCTTAAGGAGCTGAAACATTATAAAAAGAAGGTTTAAAACCCCAGTTCTTATGATTCAGAAAATATGCCTAACAATGGGATTTGGACTCTGAAACTTGGGCTCTTTAAAAACAGGCACTAGCCCCCCCCCCCCTTTGTGCTAACTCACACACATTGGTCTATAGAGGATCCATTATAATTACTGTATTTCAATGTGTAATGGTCACATGCTTTTGTGCTGATTTTTCCTTTCCAAAAAGGGGGGTGCGACCATTATGCGGTGAATTACAGGATGGAGGCAGAGGGAAGGGGTTGCAGATGGGCAGCGGAGGTGGTCGCTCACCTGCTGCTTCCCCTTCTTGGCTGGGGTGACCCTAAGAGAGCCAAAGGTGAGTGGCGGCAGCAGCAGCAGTAGCAGCAACTTAGTTCTGGCTTTGCCTCGCCTCAAGGCCAGAGCACGCAGCAAGAGCCCGTAGCGCCATGACCAAGCTGCCTCCTTGCCTCTTGACTCCAGAGACCCAAGGTGGTGTCAATAGCAGCAGCATCCCTGGCCTGCCTTTGCCTGACCTCCCCAGCTACCTCCGCTCGGGGACAAGCCAATGGGGGCCCAAACTCCAGCCCTCGCTGCCTCAGGAGCCACCAGGAATGCCCCCCCCCCATGTGGACCCGCAGCTTGCCTCAGAATTACCCCAGTGACTATTATGCGGGGAATGCTCTGGGACAAATTTTGGGGTCTGGAAAGGGTGTGTGTCTATTACACGGTGGCGACTGGTATGCAGTGAAATATGGTAATATATCCTCTTACTAATACCCATCATAAAATTATCTATCTACTCTGATTTCAATTATAGACTTATTTAAGACAGCTATAAAGAATAACTGGTACAACTTTCATTTAACAATTACACTACACCAACAATGTTGTTCTAGAATAACACAGTAAGTGCCAAATAATTTGATATTAGAATTTTTTCTCCAAGCTACAATTAAAGGGTCAAATCTCTCTAGATATCACAAGATGGCTGCTCTCAGACAGTTTCCTCTGCGGTTGTCCCAAAGCATTCAACAGAATATGTGCCAGATATTTTAAGTTGCAAAAATGGGTGTGTCAATACCCTTGCATTTGGTTGCTGGGGTTCACTAAGAATGAAGGTAGACCATAATACTTAAAAATAAATCACAGGGTGTTCATTGTCAATTCAGCTTTGTAAATTGCATGACAGATATTTCATCTCACCTTGGTGTTAGAAGGGCTGTTTCCCTTGCTTTAAGTGCTATATTAATTTATATATTAATCTTTTGCCCATTTTTTTTAAAAAAGGAAACACTTTAAGAAAGTTGCCAAACTGCTGGGCACCAGCATTCACCTGCTGCAAACCTGCAGGATTGTATCTTTGGTCTTCCCTGTTACAGCTTCAGGTGAAAAACCAGGTAGCTGGCAAAAAAAAATTTTTTTAGCTTTTTTTTTTTTAACTGAGATTTTCACTCTGGCTCATTTTGAGCTGCCTGATCACAGCAAATGGATCTATCACTACAGTTTTGCTTAAAAGCATTACTTGATTGAAATCATGGATTTGACAAAAGAACCTTAATGTTTCTTTAACGGTTTTGGGATTTTCTATGAATAAGAAATTCACCTGCAGATGCAGTGTCTCACACTGATTCTCTGCAGTGTGTGTGCATGTGTGTCTGAACATCTGTGTGTGAGAGGGCAGTTTGCAGTTTGTGAACTGACAGAGATAGAGAGCTGAGAATCCTTAGCAGAGTTAGTTCGAAACTAGAGCACAGCATTGCAAAGACTGCACAAGTTACTTCCTGTGAATCTGCTGCCTGCTATAGGAGAGCTTGCTTACATCTTCACCTACGTGCTGCCTGCATATTTGTTAATAAAGCAAATATCTGAAAGTTTTTTGTTGTTGTTTAGTCATTTAGTCGTGTCCAACTCTTTGTGACCCCATGGACCAGAGCACGCCAGGCACTTCTGTCTTCCACTGCCTCCCACAGTTTAGTCAAACTCATGCTGGTAGCTTCGAGAACACTATCCAACCATCTCGTCCTCTGTCGTCCCCTTCTCCTTGTGCCCTCCATCTTCTCTTCTCATGAGTCTTCTCTTCTCATGAGGTGGCCAAAGTATTGGAGCCTCAGCTTCAGGATCTGTCCTTCCAGTGAGCACTCAGGGCTGATTTCCTTAAGAATGGAGAGGTTTGATCTTCTTGCAGTCCATGGGACTCTCAAGAGTCTCCTCCAGCACCATAATTCAAAAGCATCAATTCTCACGTTTGGTCAAAACTCTCCACTATGACCTGTCCATCTTGGCTGCCCTGCTCGGCATAGTTCATAGCTTCTCTGAGTTATTCAAGCCCCTTAGCCACGGCAAGGGAGTGATCCATGAAAGGTCTGAAAGTTTTACCCCATTGCTATTTCATCCAAAGGAAATTAAACCAATGGCACTGCCCCTGGAACTTCTCACTTGATAAAGAAGAGGGAAGCAGGTATCAGCATGAAACTTGGGGTGGCGCTCCTCTTCACATGATATCCCTGTCCTCCAACACAGAGGCAACATAATCCATGAGCTCAAAGCTCTATGGCAATGTCCAATCCCTACTTATGCAATTTCTCGCTTGAAGCAAAAACAAAGCAATACAGGAGGGAAGAGATACGGTGAAAGAGTTCACCTCATATGTTAAATCATTTGCATTGTTGAAAGCAGGTGCAACATCTGCCCACCACTCCCCAAACCCCAGGGTCAGCTTTCCATGCCAATGGTGCACAGACCAGAGGCAGAAGTGGGTGGGGGCAATGGATGCAACTCTTACCTTTGTACAGCAGGCTAAATTCAAGGTACACAAAAACCAGGTGTTTCTACACTTTCCCTCACACATTTCTCCAGCCTCTATCTGGGCAAGCAATCTTGTAACAGTTCAAAGACATAGTCCAGCCAGGCAAAGTCAGGGAGCGCATGGAGCAGGGCTGGTGAAGGATATGGCCCAGGCAGAGTCCCAAGATGGGCCAGAATTGGAGCTCATTTACTCAGGATTAGCCAATGTCATGCCCTCCCATCAGCCTCCTGGCCTATGGCCAGGCACAATGATTTGTCATCTAATAGCATCTGGTGGGCCTCATGTTGGCTACTCCTATACTACATTCAGAAAGTTATGGCAGTATCCCTCCACCCATTCACAAACTAATTTTCTTTTGGAATCACATGCATGCAGAGTTGCACTTTAGATATAGCCATTATGTTCACACTGGTCTAAAAAAGATGCATTTGCATTTTATCTCTGGAGAAATGAACAAACAGGGAGTGGCATGTAATCAAAAGCATTCATTTGAGACTTTATGCAATTGTTACAGAGAGTTAACTTCACTATTCCACTGTAGCTGAAAGGCCGGGACAAAGCAAGATTGACACTGCAATAAAAGCAGAGCACAATGCAAACTAAAACGACCCATTTACAGGTTGTCTGATAAATCATCCAAGTTGAGAAAAGACTATATGCTGCTGGAATGAGTATTAGATGCCAGGTCAACAGTCAGATATATGACATATAGCACCTGCACACCTCTAAATTTGGGGCTTATTTCAGCAGGAATAAAAGTCAATCACAATCATATAAGAAGCGGGGGTGGGGGGAGTGAAGCAGAAGACAACAAGGCTGCTTAAGCAAGGCAAATATTCCCTAGGGGAAAGAGGAAAAATGGGAAGGAAGTGAAGCAGCCTCAAAACACATAAGGAAGGAACATGGTATAAGGAACATGGTTATAATTACAGCATGGTTCACAAACAAATAATCTAGAATTCAATGCTACAAAGAATTCTGTTCACATTAAAAGGACAGCTGTTAAAATCATGCATACTTAAGAGCTGAAAGTGGTAACTAGGATAGCCATTCACATATCACTAAAGAGTATGAAGACATCACCAAAAAGTACATAGATTTGCATAAAATTTGTTGCTGCTAATTTCTATGTATACTTGCAAATTTAGGAATAAATATTACTTAAACAGAAATACATCTCATGAATAGTCTTCTGTCCAGATTCTGACTGATGATGGACAACTTGTGCTCCCTGGACTTGGACTGAAGAGCCCTGCAAATAGAGGACTCCTTCAAACAAAGGATGACTGTCCTCTGACAACTCTCTAAATAAGAGGAGTAACTTTGTAAAATAGGACACATAGCCACCCTATCTGCAGCCTACTAAAAGCTTGTAAGTAAAGTGGGGTTGGTTACATTTCGACAACTACCGTATTTTTTGCACCATAACACTCACTTTTTTCCTCCTAGAAAGTAAGGGGAAATGTCTGTGCGTGTTATGGAGGGAATGCTTACGGGTGGCGGGGGGGGGGGGATTTGCTGCAGTCGTGAGCAGAGGATCCATGGTTCCCCTTCCTTCCCTCTTCCGTGGCTCACTTTGAAACAGCAAAGCGGGAGAAGAGCCGCTGAGTGGGGAGGAGAGAGGGACAGAGAGCCTGCTTGCTTTAAAGGAGCAAAGCGGGAGAGGAGAGGAGCCTTCTCCACTTATACCCCTCTTCTTCATTATTAGCAGCATCCTTCTCCACCCACCCCATGAGTGCTCCTTCTCCCCTTATACCCCTCTCCTGCATTATTAGCAGCATCCTTCTCCACCCACCCCATGCGTGCTCCTTCTCCCCTTATACCCCTCTCCTGCATTATTAGCAGCATCCTTCTCCACACACCCCACGCATGCTCCTTCTCCCCTTAAACCCCTGTTCTGCATTATTAGCAGCATCCTTCTCCACACACCCCACGCGTGCTCCTTGTCCCTTGAGTGCTTTTCCTCCCCTCCCCACTTAAAACGTGGTTACAAAGCACGGATCCACATGGATCCTCAGGATTTTTGCACTGGGTCACCCCAAATTCACCATCAGATCACCTGTCTGTGGCCACAGCATGAACCACAAAAATCATACATCCACTGTTTCATTTAGAATATTTTTTTTCTTGTTTTCCTCCTCTAAAAACTACGTGTGTGTTATGGTCGGGTGCGTGTTATAGAGCAAAAAATACGGTAATTCAGTTTATGCTTATAGATCTAATATGTTTCAGTTTTACACATCAGCCATTCAAATACAAAATCGGTAATATTTTAGTATATATAAGGCTCTGCCTTGTATTCAGTCAATTCATTGGTCTTTCTAGCTAATGACAGTCTCCACAAATACTGATTTCCTACCACAGAACTCCCTTCTAGCAGTGTCTTTGAACAAATGTTTTAAATATAGTTTTATAACCATAAATCTTCCTTATAACGCTTTGCTGCACTTTGTTTTTGTCAAAAGGAGTAGAGTTCTGCTCCTGTACAATTCTCATTGCATTGGAGCAACCTGGAACATAAAACTCAACTCATAATCACATTATGTTTAAAGTTTGCTGTCAGTGGGAACTAACTACAGTGGGAACTACTGAAACCTCAAAAGCAATAAGAAGTTTTGAGGCTTTGACAAAATATACCAAAATGTCTTCTCTTGAAATGCAATCTGCCAATAACACAGAAGTCCCCTTTAACACTGCTTGTTTCAAATTCTTAGCTGTAGTTTCCCATGTCTTTTCATAATTTTATTTTCTTGGATTACCACTGTACATAGAAATCCTGGCAAAATCTGTGCACAGATATATTAAGCAATATGCTTCTTATTCCCTTAGAACTGAAAGGCTTTGCCTTTGTCTTGCAGAAGCTGCTGTTCATGTTGGCAACGTCCCCAGATTTGAAGTACGCCAAAACAAATAGCTAATGAACAAGCAGACGGAAGTATCAGTCAAAAGCCACTACGTATAATGGTTATTATTTGTCAGGCCAAGGTATTTTCTATAAGCCAATCGGAAACACCATGAGCTCCAGGAAATACAGCAGCATGTGAATTAATTTTTGCAAAAAAGCTTCTTCTGTGGCGATCACTTGTAGCCAAGTAAGACTGTCTTCCATGAACACGGTCTTAACAGTGAGTCCGTAAGTGACTGTGGAGGCCAATTCTGGATCCACACATCTTTCCACAGTGGGGACATAGGTTTCTGGGCGGAAGTTGATCAAGGTGAGGGTTTGCCAGATGTGCCTTCCTCTTAGGATGCTTCTCCCTTTTGTCCTGAGTTTGAGCGTCTTCAACATCCACAACACCTTTGGTAAAGGCTGTTCCCCCATTGGAGCACTCATAGGCCAGTGTTTCCCAGTTGTCAGTGTTTATACTACTTTTTAAAGATTTGCCTTGAGAGAATCTTTAAACCTCTTTTGTTGACCGTCAGCATTATGCTTTCCATTTGTAAGTTCGGAATAGAGTAGTTGCTTTAGAAGACGATAATCAGGCATCCGAACAACATGACCAGTCCAACGAAATTGATGTTGATGAATCATTGCTTCGACATTGGTGATCTTTGCTTTTTCCAGTACACTGGCCTTAGTTTGCCTGTCTTCCCAAGTGATATGTAACATTTTTCAGAGACAGCATTGATGGAATCTTTCAAGGAGTTGGAGGTGGTGTTTATAAGTGGCCCACTTATAAAGGTTGGTAGTCCAAGGTTGGTAGCTTTGTAAACAAGCATTTTGGTTTTCCTGTGAATGCCCCGGTCCGCAAACACTCTGGACTTCAATCGGGAGAAAGCTGCACTCACAGAGCTCAGGCAATGCTGTATTTCAGCATCAATGTTGGCACTTGTGGAAAGATAACTGTCCAGGTAGGAGAAGTGATCGACACTCTCCGTTACACCATTGAGTTGGATTTGTGGCACTGCAGAGGGGTTATTTTGTGCTAGTTGGTGCAGCACTTTGGTTTTTTTGGATGTTTTCATAAGCTCTATGACAGAAGTTATGGTAACCTTACTTTTTGCTTTCAGCCTATTCAGATTAAAGAGCATTCCATCTGTTCGATATATCTGTTCTTTATCTTTTAGAAGTGTGGTACCGTCTTGTTGAGCATAGGGGGCATATGCCATGATTTATTGGCACATAGATGGTCTTTGTGGCTTTAAAGAAACACTATGCATCATGAGTGTTATCTAAGTGCTGGATCTCTTGAGCTTCTTTTATCCACCAGGTGTTCTTTAGTTCTCTAGTTCTTCTTTGAACCTTAGTGTTGGCATAGGTTTTTTTCTTAGTGGCGCAGTTTCTATCTCTCTACCAGATCTGAAAGATCTTCCTTTTTAATAATGCGTTCAATCTCACTATCATTCTCATCAAACCAGTCCTGCTGTTTCTTGGTTTGGTATCCAATAGTTTGTTCACAGGCTGCAATAAGGAATGTCTTTAGCTTGGGTCCAGCTTTCCTCGATGTTATCAGGGAACTCCGAGAGCAAATGGCCCTTAAGAGGTGTTTGGAAACAATCCCGCTTAATAGGATTTTGAAGGGCTTGAGTGTTCATTTTGTGCCTTGGTTTCCTTCCTTGAAGCCTATGTTGAAGTATAATCTTGATAGCCATTGTGGAACGTATTAATTGGTGATCTGTCCAGCAGTCGTTGGCACTTTTCATAGCCCCTCCCCCCCTTCTTAAATAAATTCAACAGTCCACAATTAAACTCTGGGAGAAATGGTTGTATAGCGCAATACTTAGCTTGGTCGCTCTGATCGATAACTTTTTTACAGGAGAGGGTTGGGGGAGTGCAACCCTGTTGCCTCTGCTTGATCTCACAGCAGCCTTTAATACCACTGACAATCGTATCCTCTTAAACTGCATGCATGAGTTAGGGGTACTGCTTTATGGTGGCACCACTCTTACTTATAAGGCCAGTTTTGGCCTCCTAGCAACTGAACTGCCAGTTGTCACAAGGCATCACCTTGTCCGCAGTGCTATTTAACATCTCTGTGGGGAATCCTTTTTAGCCCTAGGGCAGTATTCTGTTCTGGCCAACCTTCTGAGGGCTATAAGCCAGTGGTGGGTGAGGCTGGAAGCAAAAGTAGATGGAGCAATTAATGTGAATTTTATCTTTGTTCAGTAGGTTATAGTGGCAAGTTACAAATGCCTCCTGTAGATCCATTCATTTATGCAGGCTTTTCTCGGCTCATAAGGTCCACCACACTGATCTTTTTATTGTTTTATTAATGTTTCACTGGATGTTTTATTGATGGATGCACTGTTTCTAATTTATATTTCTTTGTTCTTTTGGTTATAATGCTGTGATACTGATATTTTAAATGGACTTTAATGAAAATTAAACTGGTCAGAGATTTTCCATATTAAATTGTATGTAAATATTATAAGTGAATAACTTGAACTCTCTCATCAGCACAGCTGATTCTTCTGGATACAGGAAATTCTGTAAATCACATTCAGTGATGAACTGATAATCAAGCTGATATGCATAATCAAGCTGATATGCAGCTCTACATTTGCAGCTGATAATCAAGCTGATATGCAGCTCTACATTTAGCCACCATCACTCACTCTTTCTTCATTCAATTCTATTCAGAAATAATTTGTCAATAGTTGGCTGCAGCATGTTAAAATACAGACAGAATGACTTTAACTGGCACAATAAATTCCCTTTTCAGCACTTTTATGTAAAAATTGATAGTCATGCCTTCTAGCTAAACAACAAACTGATTCCATTCATTCTCAAAAAAACTCTTGAGTATACTTAAACAGCATAATTGTTTGCATAAGCATCTTCATTTGGCCTGCCAAACCTTTACTACAAAATGCAGAAAGTGTGACTTTCATTTGTAAAGACCAAGACTGAGTTTTCCTTTAGACACACAGACTGGATTATTGGGAATAAGATTTTTTCAGCCTTACTTTTCCATCTTCACATTTGGTTCCAGCAAGGACAAGACCAGGGTCAGGCATGTCATCGCCCAGGTATACGTGGGTTCCACGGCATAGAATTTTGCCTCCTCCTTGTAATGGGATGTTTGTTTCTATGGAGACAGCATTGGTACCAATTACAGGCCGATTTGCTCCCCCTTGACACTGAATTTTTCCACACTTAGCATCTCTAAAGGGAAAAGAAATAATGTTAATCATTTTAATAATGTTAGCATCTACCATTGGCACAGTTCCAACCTCTTTTCCAATTAGGCATGACAAGAGCATATACCTGGGTTCACACTTGGCAAAAGAACTTTTGGAATCCTTCCCACAGTTTCCATAAGGATCACCTGCAGAATTGACTCTCTCAAAGCATATCCCAGGGGCAGGTTTAGCACCTACAAAAGAAGCAAAGCCATTTTAATCTTATAAAGTATGCAATAACCTGATCTTGGTAGGGGACAGCGGAAGAAGGGAGTGGAGGAGGAAACAAAGGAGATGGGTTTTGTTGAAGCTGCGCTGGACTCCAGATTGATTGGGGGGTTCGGAGGCATGTGGGAGGCATTCACAGGTTTCACTGTGGCCTACAACTTCCTTCAAATAGTTGTCTTACTCCATTGGGAAGCCTAATGCTTAAGGCTCGCCCAGCTGGCCCTGAATGCAGAGATTCATGACACAGTTTCATTAGCTTAAATGTTTCTGGATGCTTCAACTGCTGCTAGCTCCTTCCAGACCTCACAGCTGAAAGGAACCAGTGACAGATACATCACCCAAGATTTACGAACCTCAGAGCTTGTGGCAGCTCTTCCAAAGAGATGCTAAGAAGGAATCTTGTGAGGTGGAAAAGACACACGTCACAACCCTGCCCCTTCTGTGCACCATTTAAAGGGACTGAAGCCTTTCAGGGTCTGAATCTGATAGCTTGTAGGTTCAGGTGGCTGGGTGCCTATTGGATTATCTGGGGGGAAAGGTATGCCCCTCCCCCACAATGGCAGGATGGTCCTTTTCAAGCTCATGGCCCTTTCTTGGTGATTTTGTCTCATCGCACACACCACCTAGTGATGGCTCCTGTTTATGCTTATTTGGGAATAAACCTCACGGTGTTCAATAGGAATAACTTTCTAATAAGTACACTTGGGACTGTAGCCTAAAGCCAACAAAAATCCTCAAAACTGTCCTATGTATGTTTTACATATTAATTATTCTTAATATAACAGACTTGCCAAAATCACGTTGTAACAAATAAATACCTAGTACACAAATGGGGAGCCTCAGGCTTGAGAGTGGAATGCAGCATTTCATCCCTCCCTCTTAGTCCCTCAGGACTCTCCCCAAGCCACACCCACTTAGCAGCCTCAATCTGAGCCTTCCTCAGGCTGTTTTTGTCTTGCTGGACTTTGTCCTTGAATTGTAATAAAGCTTCTTGCTTGTGTGTGTGCATGCATGTGCATATAGAGACCTGATCTTTGCTTAACTGCAATGTAAAAAAGGTAAGAGTCACATCAGCTGTTGCACTTTCTTTGCCTCTGTCCACGCCCAGTTTTAACTTGGTAAGCCATTTTCACCTATCCCTTTCCCCACCCCCCAACATCAACCTGGGCCCCTCAGAAGAGGCCCACGACCATACATTCCGCATACAACCCATTCCGCAGCCCTGATGCAGAAAATATTGGGAAGTGTCTGTCCACACAATTTGGGAGCAGGGCAAAGAGAAAGAAGGAAAACACAGCTATTTTCTTCATGATAAAGTCATACAGACAAAAATAAAATACAAACGGCTCTTAGTTGCCTAAGTATATTAAAGCTAATCAGTATTTACCGTCTGACATTTCCTTCTGGTCCCAACTCTATTCCATTACAATGTGAAAGGACACATCTTTTCTAGAAAACAAACTGAACAGTTTAAAGAAAGTCCAGCCTTCTCAGAGGAGTGCTATTATAATTTTAAATACCGTATGTACCACTGGGGACAGGATGACAGTAGCATATAATGTGGCATAATACACTTCAGAAAGGCCCAATATATTCTATGGATACTAATTGGAAGCAGCTTAAGGTGGTCATCAGCATGGAATGCAATAATCTTTCAATCCATTATTCTCTTGTTGGAGACTGCTCCCATTTCCAACTAGGGTTCTGTGTTCCAGAACATGACGACTTGAAAATTTGACTTCATTAGGGAGGCAATCCTATATCCTTGAATAACATTTTAAATAGCTGAGGCTGCAGTCCTACGCCATATCCTCAGAAACAAATCTACTGAACACAATGGGGCTTTCTTCTGACTAAATAGGTATAGGGTGGCATTTAGGCTGCGGTCTTAATTGTGCAATCTATTGAGTAAGCAGCATTGAGCTCAATGAGATTTTTGAGTGACCATGTTTAGGACCGGTTGGACTCCATGTATATTATGATAGCCTCAAAATAAATCACCTCTCAAACAAAACACACACAAAGAAACACTCAGTGTTTAAGTTGTAATAAAGCATGTACCGTATTTTTCGCCCTATAGGACACACTTTTCCCCCTCCAAAAATGAAGGGGAAATGTGTGTGCGTCCTATGGGGCGAATGCAGGCTTTCGCTGAAGCCTGGAGAGCGAGAGGGGGCGGTGCGCACGACCTCTCGCTCTCCAGGCTTCGCACACCTCTCCGCAAGCAGCGGGAGCCCAGCGCTGGGCTCCCGCTGCTTGCGGAGAGTTGCCTGCATGCTGAAGCCTGCGCGCGCTCAGCTCAGCGCGTCCAGGCTTCGCACACCTCTCAGCAAGCAGCGGGAGGGCTTGCAGAGAGCTGCCTGTTTGGGGGCTGGGGTCGGGGGAAGCTTGAGCTTCCCCCGCCCCAGCCCCTCGCCTGGGGGGGAAATAATTTTTTCCCTTTATTTCCCCCCAAAAAAACTAGGTGCGCCTTATGGGACGGTGCGTCCTATACGGCGAAAAATACAGTAATTGCTTGGGAAGTTATTAAGACTGGGCCCCCATAACCATAATTAATAGAGTGATATTGGACAGGGCTGGGGATGCCCAGGTTCAAATTCCCCTCTTGGTCATGAAATTCACTAGGTGAACTTGGGCCACAGTCTCCCAGCCTAACCTACCTCACAGGGTTGTTGCAAGGATCAAATGTGCAGATGACAGAATCACGTATAATGCACTGACTTCCTTGGTGGGGGGGAGGCAGGAAATAAATGTAATAAATAAATTCTGTAGGTGGGTTAGTCCTAAAAGAGTACATTTAAATTATGTATTATACCTGGAATGGGTGGAGAAACCAAATGTGATTTAAAATAATTATAGAACCTAGTATTAAAATTGCAATTAGCTACCTTCATTTCATAGTCAGTAGCCTGACTAATAGAATATCTTCAACTGAAGATTAGCTTAATGTTATATTTAAAAAAAGTTAAAGTGCATTCCACCTAGATTTAAATGGTCTACTGATCTCTCAAGCTCGTACTGTAACTCAAATGCCATTTCATGCATTACTGAAAAGTGAGGAAGCAAACATACACTCTTGCTCTTTACCGCTTTGCTGTGAATTGGGACTCAACAGGGCCATATTTAGCTAAGCTGTTGCACTAGCAGAAGCTATTGCAAGGATTCCTGCTCATGCCATGGGAATTCTTCCTCTCCCTCCCCTATGTGCCCCCCACCCCATCCGCAGAGTGGGAAAAAGTTCCATTGCACAAAGACTATATTTGCACTGACGGAACCTTAGTCTTCGTGCTATGTTGAGTACAAGCTATGGAAAGTCTGTCCTTAACAAGAGCAGCACAAAGTGAGGTAGTAGTTGCAGCACCATGGAAAGCTCTATATGACAAATGTTCCAATAAAGTATAAGCCAGAACTGAAACCTTTTATGGAACCAGGCTTGATCATTCTTCCTAGGCTCTGCCCCTTCCTTGAGGAGTGGAATACCTTAAAGACCTGGGCCCCTTGTTTGGAGTCTAGCATTCTTACTCTTGGACCACTCACTCCATATGTTTGCCTGGACTTTTAGCACAGGCAGCTGGTGGAGAGCTACATCTCTGTCTATAACCTTCTCATTGCAAACCAGGATATATGGCATAGTCAGGAATAAATGACATATAAATGGTTATTTCTTATCAAGATCAATTTGAAGAGTGCTTTTTAGTTTTTACAAGCTAGTCCTACAAGTCCAATAGGGGTAGCTTTGCTGCAGCCTTAGCTTTTTGCACTTTTATAGCAAAGTGTACCTCGTTACCCTTTCTTTACAAAAAAGATTGCACACTGTGTATTCCAGCACAGAATATAAGCAGTGCTCAGTCTGAAAAGATAGGACTTGCAAGGGAGCCGAAAATGCTTTTTCTCAATATGTAACCTGAGGAAGCTATGCGTTAAAAGTTTCGGTGCAGCTTTCAAGGCACTGCCGTGGTTGAAACCAAAAGGCGCAACTGCAGATTACGTTCTGTCTGAGTGCTGGCCGAATATGATATCAATGAATTGGAAGAAAGCCATTGAAAAATAGTTGGCTTCCATGTATCAGATTAGGAACAACTACGTATTTGTTGAGCTATAAACTGATGGTCTGGAAAGACACAATGGGTGGCGGAATCCAAGCACAAAGTTCCACTAGTGCAATACGTTTTAACTCTGCAATGGAACTTATCCCCCCTCATTTCCCTGTGCACCTTCCGTAAATTTGCTCTAGAGAGTTAGGGAAACTCCCAGAGCAGATTTAAGGGGTCACACTAAAGCTTGAAATCTCTAAGATATCAAAAGGCCGTGAATATCACTAAATCTCTCTCTGAGACTGGCTGTCCTTAAAGATCAGGAAGTTTCTTGCATCTGGATCAATTAAAGAAGGGCCAACAACAACAACAACAACCCCACCCTCTGTGTCTGTCTTTCTTGTTCCTAAATCACAAGCAATAATTTTAACTTTATTGATATGCTGAATAAAATGTGCAGGAAAGGGTATAAAGTTAATTTTAATATTTTTGGAATGCTTGAAGTGCCTTTCCTGATTGCTCAATGAAAGGCAAATGCATTGGAGTAGAATGTGCACATGTAGGATTCTTCTGATGAGCTAGGCCGAGGAGAAAAATTAAACTGAAAGGCTGTGAGTATATTTCCGACTGATTTTTCACTTTCGGGCTTAAAAATCACACTTTAACCGGAGCATTCTCTCACCTCCATGACATAAAGGAATTTAACAGTGAATGGGGATATTTTACAAATGGTGCTCTCTCTCTCTCTCTCTCTCTCTCTCTCTCTCTCTCTCTCTCTCACTGAATACATTCATGCAGTGGCTAACATGAGAGCTGCCCTTCTGCATCAGGCCAAAATGTCCACTTAGTCCAGTATTCTGTTTCCAACAGGGCACAGACAGATGTCTCCAGATGTCACAGCGCACAAAGTCTTCCTTATTGTTTACGGCTAGCATATGCCATTAAAAAAATGGACCTATTTATTGAAATTTTGAGATTGTAACACTAATAATAATAATAATAATAATAATAATAATAATAATAATTTATTTATACCCTGCCCATGTGGCTGAGTTTCCCCAGCCACTCTGGGCGGCTCCCAATCAAGTGTTAAAAACAATACAGCATTAAATATTAAAGACTTCCCTAAACAGGGCTGCCTTCAGATGTCTTTTAAAGATAGGATAGCTGCTTATTTCCTTCACATCTGAAGGGAGGGTGTTCCACAGGGTGGGCGCCACTACCAAGAAGGCCCTCTGTCTGGTTCCCTGTAACCTCACTTCTCACAATGAGGGAACCGCCAGAAGGCCTTCGGCGCTGGATCTCAGTGTCCAGGCAGAACGATGGGGTGGAGACACTCCTTCACGTATACAGGATATACAATAAAAAGCAGCGACAAAAACCAACATTTGAGGTACATTTGCAGTCACCTCTAGGTACACCCCCTACAAAGCACAGGTACCACCCTGATTTGTTACTTCAAATGAGTGCACAGATCACTCTAGAATGACTTTTGGGTATTTGGAGAGAACACCCTGGGGGAACTCGTGTGGTGGAGTGCTGTGCCTCAGTGGTTAGACTGGGTGGCCTTTTACTAGAACCCTAAAGCCCACCCACCTGAGCTACTGTAGATGGGGGGGGGGAATGATGCTGATGGTCTATTATCTACTTCACCCCCATGAACCATATGCTAGGATGCCCAGAATCTACTTCTGTTACACAGATCAGGGAGTCATCTTTTTTTAAAAAAGAATACCATATTTTTCGCTCTATAACACGCACCCGACCATAACATGCATGTAGTTTTTAGAGGAGGAAAATCTGTAGGCATGCCACCCGTAGGCATTCCCTCCATAACATGCACAGACATTTTCCCTTACTTTTTAGGAGGAAAAAAGTGAGTGTTATGGTGCAAAAAATACGGTAATTTTGTAGTTGCTATTATTAAACAACTGAGAGTCAGAAACCTTTGCCAAGCGATTGTAACTCATTGAGCATTTGCTCACCACTGCCGCAGCTAAGGCCTATCTGTAGACCTGTCCTGCATGAATGCATAATCCTTTTTCAGTGCCATTCATTACGCTTGTAGCTGTTATGGCATCTAGAAGTAGTAAGCAAATAGGACAGAACACAAATTCTAAGGTGTACGGTTCCAGGACTTGTCTTAAAAATGCCAAAAGATCTTTGTTTTCAGTGAATTGCTTTTATCAACATATTCAATAACTGTATTAAAACTGTCCCTGGGTGGAGGAATCCAGAAGTAAATCAACTGTGTGCATAGTACTGTCCTGCTTTCTTGATAACTTTTACCAAGGCTGCGAAAGGACCTCTTTTTCATTCCATTCAAAATATGCTAACCAAGAGCCAACAAGTCTATTGATGTGCATGACAGAAACTGTGCAAAGCTATGCAGTTCCCCTGCCCTCCTCCAGGCACTTTATAAATTTGTTCCAATTTAAATGACCATGATGTCAAAAAATTATCCCTTTTTGGTATAGCCATCCCAACCCTCTTGAAATTGCAGTCTAAAAGTGGCGTGTGTGTTAGGAGGATGGAAGGTAGGTTTTGGGGGCCTGCAACCACCCTTTTGACAGGAACCTCACATGCACATAGAGAAACCCTTTACTGGCTTGGTGATAACGATTGGGAAAAGCTATTAAAACATCTGAATTGTATTAAAACATCTGAATTGTAAACACCTGTATTGGGAAGTTTTTAATGTAGGATGTTTCTCTGTGTTCTGTTATATTCTGTTGGAAGCTGCTCAAAGGGGCTGGGGCAACCCAGTCAGATGGGCAGAGTACAAATAATAAATTATTGTTATTGTTATTGTTGAAAAACAATAGTCTATTTCCAGTTTTGCTGCAGCCCCTCTGATTAGACTTTTATAATCATGTGCTAATGTTGTTATTGTTATAGGCATGTAAGAGTAAAGAGAACAGATAGAACTAGGGGAGTTAAAAGAAAAACAAACAGCAAAAGCTTCTAAAGGCACTTAAGGAAGCAAACCATGATGTTGTGTTTCTTGAGGGAACCCATTTATCATAATTCCAGGAGATAAACTGAAGTAGAAAGCCTTGTCTCTCTGTATTTTGTTACTTGAAGAGGCAAAGACAAAATGATTTGTGAAAGATTTGCAGTCGATATTAAACTCGTTGGGCTGGGTGAGCAGAGTTTATCTTACTTTGCTATTGACAATCAGAGTTTGGCGCCCTAGTAATTAAGGTCCTGTCAACCTTTCTAGCCTAAAGCTTTTGCTTTTTCCTCTCTACAAGAATTAAATCACCTGCTTCAAATCATGACAGGTTAAAAACATACTGGAGATGGCACCAACTTGGATATGTCCCCTCTGCTCCAGAAGTACAAATTTGTTTAGTTACAGAAGAAAAAGACACTTCTCACACGGCCTCACTTGCTTCTATGATCTAAACCATTAGCTTAGTAGCCTCTAGGATGGCTGAAGTAGATGAAATTTACAAAGAAGCCCTTCCATAGAGGATTAACCCTGCAAAATTATAGGCAAACTCATCCAGGGGTCTTCATGAAGGAAATCTTTCTCCCCCCCCCCCCTAAAAAGGAAAGTCTCTGGGTTTTTTTAATCTTCTGCAGAACTGGATGAAATTTGCAGCCTGACAACTGAACTGAGGGAGAGGGAAAGTAGAATTACCCTTTATTAATCTCTCCTAACTGTTTGCCTACTAAGAATTAAACTAATGCAAATGGGGGCAGTGGGGGGGGGGGGAGAAAACAGCAGAATGAAATCAATTTTAATTGTTTGTTCGGAAACAGAAAGTGATTGGGAAGGATGCCAATAACCCACTGCTCTTATGTACATTTCCTGCTTTTCCAGGCAGAACCTGCAGAAGAACAATGACCGTGTGGAAAGTTGCCCCACGTTGGAAGTTCCACAGGGCCAAAGAACACTTCCTAAGCACCACCCTCTTGAAACATCCATTATCTATTAACACTATCATTTATATCAATGTGACTATCACTGGCATTTCTTCATAATCACAACTGATACTCTCTTTTTAAAACAAAAAAATTCCTTCCAGTAGCACCTTAAAGACCAACTAAGTTAGTTCTTGGTATGAGCTTTCGTGTGCATGCACACTTCTTCAGATCTCTTTTTAAAGTATGTGCACACCCATTCACACACAAAGCACTTCAAAGAAAGGTGAAATTGTTTGGCAGCCTAGAAAGTCCCTGTTTCTTAAAGGTTAATGTTTCCTTTCTCTCAGAAAATCAATAACTTTTCTCTGCCAAAAGATTTATTTGCATATCTAAGTGCCTCCTGAAATGCCAATAAAAGCTGCAGATAATATCCAAATGCATTACTCTCTACATAACTTTCAATCATATCACTATCAATAGGGTGACATCTTTAGCAATGTGACTTTACAAAAATGAAGTATTTAAAAGTTTCATTTTTAATTAAAAGGCACATACTGCAATATTTAAACAGGACCGAATTCTCCTGTTTAACACAGAACATAGCCTTATCTTGAAGACAAGTTTTCTAAACAACATTTCAGTAATACACAATTCTTCATAACAGGTAGATCAGTATTCCCTGCCCTATATGATGTCTTGTTGGGATACATATTTTTGTAGCATTTTCCCCCTGGGAGACCTTGATGGTCTAACCCAGTGTTTCCCAACCTTTTTTGGGCAAAGGCACACTTGTTTCATGAAAAAAATCTCGAGGCACACCACCATGCCAGATGGGGAAAGGTCACTTTTTACTTATGTAAAAAAAAAAAAAAAAAAAATAGTAACAGCATAGAAGGTAATGGTTAGGCTAGCATCCCTCTTCCAAATATGCTAGGTTTTTATTTGCAGGGACTGTTCTACATGGGAAAGCATTCAGCACTGTCATTCTACCATCTGCCATCTGAATTGGTACTATTCTGGGTCAACTTACTCTGCTGCATGTGTAGATGAAAATGGCACAAAGTGTGGGGGAGGGGGCAGAACAGGTTTCAGATACAGGATATTAAGCATACACGTACTTCAGATTGAACTGGTTGCTTGCTTTGCAAGTTTTCATTTCCCAAATGACTGCCTTGGCAAGCGCAATACCTACCAGGCTCAACGCCGGTCTCGCGCTGCCGCTTCCCGCGCTCTCAAGGACCCGGGAGGAGGAAGGCGTGAAGGGAATCCCGAAGGCGCGAAAACCTCGCGCATGCGCAGGCCTTCCGCCTGCGACAGCCCAGTAGGCCGGCCGAAGCGAGCGGCGATGGGATGTGGGAGCTCGCTCGCTCGCCGCCCCGCGTGTGCCTATGTGGGGCACGTTACAGCCCCGTGACGTCAGCGCCACGCAGGCAGCCAGGCAGGCAGACGGCGAGAGCCCCGCGCTGGGCGGCCTCTCCTCGCCGCCGCCACCCCGCCTCTCGCCGCCCGACTCGCCTGCCTCCCTCCAGGCAACATCTCGCGGCACACCAGGCAACGTCTCGCGGCACACTAGTGTGCCGCGGAACACTGGTTGGGAAACACTGGTCTAACCCATGGGTAGGCAAACAAAGGCCCGGGGGCTGGGTCCAGCCCAATCACCTTCTAAATCTGGCCCACAGACGGTCCAGGAATCAGCATGAGTAGAATATGTGCCTTTATTTAATATGCATCTCTGGGTTATTTGTGGGGCATAGGAATTCGTTCATTTAAATATATATATATATAGTCCGACCCACCCTACAAGGTCTGAGGGACAGTGGACTGGCCCCCTGCTGAAAAAGTTTGCTGACCCCTGGTCTAACCTTTGTAATCCACTTTTTGCTCCTGCTTGTACTTTGGTGTGGAGGGGTCAGGGTCATGTACCTTCAAAATCTTGGGTGGTTAACTAAGACTGCAATTTTCTGGTATCTAAGTCAATTCACAATGACACGGTGGCGTAAGACAGTGGTTTTCAACCAGTGTGCCGAGGCACCCTGAGGTGCTGTGAATGATGGTCAGGGGTGCCGTGGGCAACACTAACCTCTGTCCTTCCCCCCTCCCTCCTCTGATGCCCTCTCACATCTCTGCCTCACAAAGGCTTGCACAGCTGCTGTTGCAGCAGCCCTGGCTACAAGCTCCGCAGGCGAATGGTGCCAGGGGTTGTTGGTTGCCAAGAACTGAGGTGGCCTTGGAGTAAGCAAGCAAGTGGGTGAGGGAGCTCAGCCAGTGAACTGACAAGTGGGGGGCTGGGCAGGTAGGCAGGCTCTGCACTGGCATTTCTTCTGTTTGCTGTGTGCAAGGCCTGCCTGGGAGCTGAGTGCCCAGTGCTGAAGGGGAGTCTTTCTGTCATCCAGGCCCAGCAGCACCCGCTGCTGCCACTGCTGCCTCCCAAGGTAAGGTGCTGGCCTCACCTTTGGTCAATCTCTATTGGGCCACTAAGGCTGGAGGCATCCTCTTTCCAGGTCCCTGTGGGGCAGTGTGAGGAGGCACTTCTCTTTGGGGCAGTAGCTCAGAGACCAGTGGCGGCAGCAGTGGCTGCCCAGAGGACTCCTAAGGACGGGGGAGAAAAGGCTGAGGGAACACTTTCCAAGGGAGGGTTTCAAAAAAGGGCGAGAGGCTGGCAACTCTGCAGGCAAGGGGTGACATAACTGGGCTCCTGAGCCCCATAGGGGTGCCACAGAAAGAATGTAATTGGTCAAGGGAGCCATGGACTCAAAAAGGTTGAAAACCTCTGGCCTAAGGGGCTAAACTCTTGGTCTTCTGTGCTGGGCCCAGTGCTAAAGATACTTGACGTCTAGGTAGCAATTGTGTCCAGAAGTGCTTTTTTATCAATTGCCATAATTAATCAGACACATGATGAAATCATGTTTTCAAATGAGGGGTTATTATTATCTATTCATATGTAGTCTAAAGCACACATTATGGCGCTACACTCCCCAAGAACTCCCTTTGAAAAGAAATCAAACATGGGCTACAAAGATGGTGTTGGAACTGTATCATCCACTCAAATATTAGGAGCGGGCACAAGTATTAGAAGTGGGGGGAAAGTAACACAGCATACTAAACAAATCACCATGGGAAGGCAGTGCCTCCTGAATGGCAGCCTAACAATCTTTTAACTAACTAAACTAATTAACTAAATAAATAAATAAATAAATAAATAAATACTAAAGGAATTTCTTAGGGCGCCTTTAATTTTGAGAAGACAGACCAAGGGGGTTCACAAACATGTAAAAGCCAACTGCAAAACAACTAGTAAAACCAAATTATAAAAATATAGCTCACCCATAATTAAAATACAAACTAAAACAAGTTCATTGAAACAGTAAGACATCTATAATTAAAATGCATAATAAACAAGCAAAATAAATAATAAATAAATAAATAAGAATGAAAAGTTAGGAACAGGGTGCACAGGGAGAAATCTCAATAGCAAATTAAGTATTGAGTAAGTGGATATACAGTTTTCAAATACAATGCCCCTCCATCCTTGACTATGATGCAATGTCAGCTGAAACCAGATGACTGTCCAAGTCAATTTGCATTACTGATGGAAATATAATCGGTGGCACAATTTTTTCTTAATCCGGCAACAGCGATGAGTTATGTTTGCGTAGTTAATGCTATGCTCTTGCATAGTGGCTTTCATCCCAGAAATCTCTAAGTGCTAAAGTAAACATTACAGTAATTACTTCTGAGAGGTAGGCAAGTATTTGCATTTTACAGTTAAGTAAACTGAGGCAGGGCAAGGCAAGCTCTACTTCTAAAAGGATTCAAATGTGCCCAGCAGACATAGCTTCAAAGAAAGCTAATGATCGTACCTTTGGAAGAAGACCATAAAACCTTACGCTGTATTTAAGCACATGTAGAATTCAAACCTGGGGAGTGTGGCTACAATCCCAGCATTTCTCCAGCAGCACAATCCCAAAATAATTTGTGGGACTGGTGCTAATGATGTGCAACTGATACTTTGGAGAACCCAAGGCTAGTTAGGAGGTGAACTGGGGAAATGATTAGTTTCTCCAAACCATTAGACCACCCAATTATATGAAGAGGTTAATAGACAGATATCACGTATCTTCTCTCCATTCTTTCAGCTCACCTTCAACTGTAAGGATGCAAGAGGGAAAATGATCCTCTACTGTAGAGGTTGGGAAAAATTTTCACCCCAAGAGCCTCATTCCCTTGTGGGGACCATTCTGGGGCCCACATGGGCTTGGTGGGTATGGCCAAAGGCGGAAGTGTGTGGAGAAACAAATGTGACTCTTGCTTTTGTACAGTAGATCACATTCCAACCATGCAAAGCTACACAGATACTTCCATCCTTCATTCAGGCAACCAAAGGGCATTATTACAGTTCAGTGAGAAATTTCCACAAGGATAAAGCACTCAAGTAGGGCATGGAGCAGGTCCGGTGAGGTGTGTGGCCTTGGGAAAAATCTAAGACAGAGGGGCCTGGAAGGCTACATTCAGCCCCCAGGCCTGAGGTTTCCCATACCCTGATCTACTGGGATTGGGCATGCAACATCTATCCCGCAGAAAAGATGGGAAATGCAGAATTTACGGACCCAGAATCACATGTGGCTTCAAAGTCTCTGCCTCCTCCAAATATCACAAGCAATTTGTTTCTGTGGATAAATACCTAGAGAAAGAAACAGCGAACAGGAATTTGAACTCACCTAGTCCCCAGAGTGTGATGCATTGCTGCTCATGTGTCTGGCACATGCCATTATAGCAATACCCATCTACCCTGTAGCAGGGGTGCCCGTCATGTAAGTAAACATTGGCTGGGCAGAGAGGGCTGCCTCCAGTGCAGAATTCAGGAAGGTCACAGGAATTACTGGAGTGCCTGCATAAGACCCCTGCTGGCTTCAGCTGCAGGAGGAAAAGATTTGGCTGTAATTCCAATCAATAAAAGTTACTGCACAGTGAAATTTATGCTATGGACTAATGCTTCCCCTCCCAGACTCTGCACCAAGTGGCCATTAAGCACAGCATAAAGGCACCACAGCATTTATATGCATCTCTTTGATATACTGCACAGCGGTTTACAGCACACTTCTAAAGGGCCTCCTTCATTCCTTACTAAAATGCAAGCACAAGGCTCCGACACTCTGCACACACAGAAGCACACAAGTTAAAACTTCAGCTGACTCTGCAGTGGTGGAATTATTTAAGTGGACATAAACTTTTAAGGCTGCTGTTTAATACTGTCAATTTATGCATAAAATAAAAAAATACACACATTGTCTTTTAGGGGAAGAAGTGCTGCATTGATTTTTTTAAAAAAAGAAGCAGAAGCAATGGATGCGTTTTCAGTGGTGCAGCTATAGGCCAATGAACCTCTTGAGTACCAAGTATATTCCACTGACAATGCATAATAGCTCACATAGCAATGCATGTTTCATACGGCATGAAGATTGTTATGGAGGCCTGCCCACCCCACATGAATTAGGAAGCAGGAAAATTCACCTTGCAGTCTTCACAGCAAAGCCCATGGGCACATACTGCTCCTGGTTTTAAAGTGCAAGTAGTAGCATTACAGCATTCATTTGTACATTCCTAAAAAAGAAGCCAATAAAGCCTAAGAATTACAATAGGCAGGAATATGTACATAGAGATCGACTGGAATCCATATGACCACCTGATTCTCTGCATTTAGGCTAAAGAACACACTGCTTGTGCGCTGAACTATATTCCAAGGACCTATACAACTCCAATTCTTTCTGTTCCCACCTCCTGAAATGTTTTGAAATATAAATAGTGCAGGGGTCCCTCGAGTTACAAACACCTCAGGTTACAAAAGCTTCAGGTTGCAAACTCCGCTAACCTGGAAGAGTCACCTCGAGTTGAAAATTTTGCCCCAGGATAAGAACAGAAATTGTGTGCCGGTGGTGCAGCAGCAGCAGCAGCAAGAGGCCCCATTAGGGAAAGCACGCCTCTAGTTAAGAACAGTTTCAGATTAAGAACGGACCACCAGAACGAATTAAGTTCGTAACTAGAGATACCACTGTATTCTGTCTCCTCATTCTGGAAAAGCATTCAATATTGTAAAACATCCTTGTAATCAAGGAAGCACAAAGTTGCAGAATCATCCAGTCCAACCCTTAACTTGTGCAGAAAATCCAGGTTCAATTTTCAACATCTTCAGGAAGGGTTGGGAAAGACTCCTGCCTGAAACCCTGGAAGCCAGTCAGGGTAGACAATATTGTCCTAGAGATGGACCACAGGCAACTTCCTAGGTTCCTACCTCAGCACAATTCCTAATGGCTTTCAACCCTGCCAGGAACCACATGTGCTTCCATGAGTGGCAACACTGGGCTCTAAAAGTGGGAGCTGAGGCAAAGTTTCTGTCACCTTTCTCTAGCCCCATAATCTCACCTATCGCTGCTTTTAGAAGTTTAGGACGACTCGCTTGCTGTTTAACCTAGGGTGTGTAATTTTAATGCGTCATTTCTTTGTTCAGTGTTCACCAACCATCACACAATTGTTCTCTGCCCTTTTTCTTTTCTCTGAACTACATACACCACATTCAGATTCTGTTTGGCCTAGTTCTAAGCATATGTCTAGACTGCGGCAGGCAGGGGAACAACTGCTGAATTTTCTTCCACATAAAAAAACCCAGAAAACTAGGTTTCATGGAGAATACTAGAACATTTCCCCCTGACACCTAGCTTTCTCAGTGAGAACTAGGCATTTCTGTGATTTTCTTCTAGAACTTTACCATTCTCCTCTGAATTGTCTCCAATTTATCTTGTGCTGATCAGAAGTGGCACAGTACTTAAATGAGATCTAATCTCTTAACTGAGCTGAGCAGAGGAGTACTATTGTTTCATGAGTCTAGGAAATGATGCTTCTGTTAATGCAACTTGAAAGCAGATTAGCCTTTCTCACCAGAGTATCACACACTTGAGTTTGTTATTCACTGTAACCTTCACACGTCCCTTAGAAGTGCTGCCTATTTAGTTATCCCCAGCCTTAATCTTTATCATTATTTATAAATTTTACTTATACATTGCCAAGCTGCTTTGAGTTTCATATACAAAGCATAGATCCATTCCCGCATGGAACTTCTGAGCCAAATACAGGCATACCTTGGAGATATTGTGGGTTCGGTTCCAGACCACCGCGATAAAGCGAATATTGCAATAAAGTGAGTCACACAATTCTTTTGGTTTACCAGTGCATATAAAAGTTATGTTTACACTATTGTGTTTTCTATTAAGCCAAGTCCCCCCCTGGCTGCAGAGGTGGGAGCGGGGAAACCCAGCTCCAGCCCTGGCCAGCTTCACTCCTGTGGCCAAAAGAGGGGTGGGAGTGATGGGCTTCCTTCCCCTGTAAGCGGTGGGGCTGCCTGCAGCTGCACCCACATTCACATAAGGAGCAATATCTGCTAAGTGCAATAAAGTGAAACGTAACAAAACGAGGTTTGCTGGTAGCTTTCCCCCCTTTCTATATGTAACCCTTTTTGGGGAGGGGCATAATTTCATTTTCTTGGATTTTGTCTTACTAAGTCCTTATTTGTAGTCCTTGGTCAAATAGAATGGGTCAGTTTAGCCTTGATAAATGGAAAACTTACATTTCAAGGTCATAGAGAATGGTAATCGATTCACATTAAATTCAAATTTCAATCTAGTGAGATTTGGCAGAAAGTAGAACAAAAGCCATTCTGTTCCACCGAAACTCTGAAATATTTTATTTTTATTTAATTTAACGAAATATATATACTTCTTGACTGTAATAAAATCTCCAAGGGTTTTACTAGTAGTATTAAAAATACTCATTTTAAAACTCCACCGCCGCCGCCATGCCTGCATCTCAACTGTCAGGCCGATGGGAATCGGTATCCCAGAACATAACCTGCAGGCACATAGTCAAGAACCTTGCTGAAGTGGAGCAGGTTTGCGCCTGGATGGGACACTGCCTAGGGATCACATGTGTGCTTCCTTGTGTTCCCTCATGGGGAACAGTGGGATAGAAATGTACTACATAAATAAATCTGCCACAGTCCCTTGGCTGGGCTCAAGGCAGAGGGTATATGTGATTAATTTTTCTCCAAGTGAAAGCAAGTACATGAGGGAGATGCGAAAAGAGAATATGCACGTGAGATGGAGGGGTAGGTAAGGCACACTTGCTCTGCTTTGCAGGGACAGGCTCCCTATACTTCCACTGGAAAGCTATATATTTGATCCAGTCAGAAAGTGCTTCTACTTCCATTGTAAAGTGTGGTTCTGGCTGGATTCTGGCAGCGATGGTAGAATTTGTCTCATCTCTTATTTACGTAGATGCAGGAAAATTAGCTTATCTCACCCTCAAAAGATCCTATTCAATGAGCATACCTCAAACTAAAATGTATCAGGCAACCTGGCAAAAAAAGACCTTCAGAAGCAACTGCAAAATCTTTCTAAGGAGCTTACAAGGAAGATATGAATGCAAAAGCTCTCATTGTTCTTGTAGAAATGTGATTTTAACACTTAAAGTTCACCAACAGACAACAGGTTTCTTCCTCACATACCCTGGAATCAAAAAGGTGAATCGGGGTTAATCTTTCAGATTAACCCCGATTCACCTTATTGTGTCTTCTAGAGTGTTTGAATATTATTTCATTTCAAAAGAATTTGGGGTAGGGGTTGGTGAAACTGGCCCTTGTTAGGGACCCAGGCCTGCCTGCCCTGCAAAAATCACCACTGGAGATTGACTGGTGGCAATGCTAATCCCATTTACTAGGAAGTAAAACCCCCATTAACTGAATGGGACTTATGCCTGAGTAGGTTTGTGCATTTAGGCAGCGATCCTATCCACTGAACCTGAGAGTAAACCCTATTGAACTCCATGGAACTTCTTTCTGAGTCGGCCTTTACAAGCCTTGCCTAACCTTGTATGTATATCAACAACATGCCCAATATATTGATTGGGGCACATGCAGAGGGGGCATTACTTTGTAACTATTTTGGACTGACACCCACTGGAAAATTTGCCTTTTAAAAATAAATAAATCACACCCCAAAATACTTGAGAACCTAGCCTGTACTCCAGTTTACAAGGCCTGCCAAGGTTTTGAATACTAGGGTCATGAAAAATGTAGTAATTTCTAATGCAGCTATTGCAGTAAAGTGATTTTTTTTTCTTGGTGGGTGGGCACTGATACAGCTCCTTGTCAAAGGCACAAGGGACTCTAGGAATACCGCTGGGGGTAGATGTGACCCATGACCAAATTCCATCTGACATATGGCATCAAACTACTCTGATGGCTCCCCCTGCCGCCTGGCCTATACTGTAGCCTGTCTTCTTCTCACCTAAGCCTTAACATCATGATGGAGGTATGAATGATGCAGCACTGAGCCAAGGAGAACAGAGAAGAAATAAAGAAGCCCCCCTCTGAAACAAGTGAGAAAATGCAATCAATTGAAAGACAGTATCAGCGAGACCTGAAGGGTGAGTGAGAGGCCGTACAGAGCAAGCTTTTCTGCCCCCCTTCCTCATCCTTCTGTTCCACCTATGGTGGCTGTGAACTGGACACCAAGTACAGCTACCCCACAGGCAGACAGGGTCTCTTATCTAGGCAGACAGATGGGAAGATCAGAATATGAGGAGGAGTGGGAAAGCCAGAAAAATGCAAACTGAATAAAGATATCTCATGGCTAGAGAGGCGAACCAATAATTCACTATTGCAGCTCTAATATGTGGTGAGCTGGTTATATTTAGCCTGTGACATTTCACTAGTTAACAAATCTTCCTCGCATAAGATTTGCATTGCAGAATTCTCTTATAGGTGACACGTTAAATGTATTCTGGTTCTCTTCACCTTTGGCTCTGACTCTGCCCAACATTGTTTTTTTAGCTCCTGACTGACTTTTTCCCATGGGTCACAACCCCCCATAGAAGAAAAGGCCTCAACCCTTGCACTGGCTAATAAAAGCCAGTTTTGTATGCAAGCTTCATGTAGAGTTACACACAGAACAACATGATGCACTCAAAGATTAGAGTGGTATTGATGTGCTGATCCAATTTAAATTACATAGCTAATGCCAAATTAATGTACTGGATATGCTGGTACCACATAGATTACAGTGGAAGACTGGGACTAAAACCAATCACAATTGAGCCACCATTTCCCAAGGAATTTAACAAAACAAAGGAAGAAGCCACAGTTCAAACTGCTTCATGGCAATATCAAGCGGTTTTTACTTTAAAAGGTATCAGTAACACTGAGGAGTGAAAACGTGAAAGATAACTGGGCTAGAATGAATGTGAAAGCTACAGATACTCTATTGACTTTAAACAAGCAGATAAACCTACTTCTCATGCTTTGCTACCCAGAAGAATGAGTATGCTGTCAGGAAATCCTTATGGCTTGATCAATTCAATAAACTGTATGGGAAAGCTATGCAATTTCTTGCTATTTCAATGTCTTTCAGTCTATTATGCATATAACTCTATGCTTACAGGAGAAGACAAATCCATAATTCTCTGGTATATTTAGTTATGATAATCTGGGAGAGAAATAGAGTATCAACTTTTAATGCCGACATCTAAATGAAGGAAGGGCAGGTGTCTTCCCTGGCAGAATGAAGTCAGAGGAGCAGTCACTTTCCTTGTCTTGGGCAGCCATGGAAAAGGAAGAAGGGATGTTGGCAGAAGGGCTTTCCCTTTCCAAGCCTTTTCACTGGGCATGTGTTATGTACTGAGCTGAATCCTAGAACAATAGAATCCAGAATGCAGCAGTCTGATTGGCCCGCAGGAGCCACCCAATCCACCTCCAGGTGGAAGTGAATCAGCGACCTGATTGGCCTGCAGGAGCAGCCAATCAGGCTCCTGAAGGAGGTGAATCCACAACCTGATTGGCCTACAGGAGCAGCCTGGAATTAGCCAATCACGCGGGGCCCATTGTGTAAATAATGTATATATAGCTAGACATTTTGAGGAAAGTTTCATTCATTGCTACTATGAGCTGAATAAAGTGCATTAAACTCACACTCGACTCTGAGTGTATTTCAGCATGCTGGGCACAACATAAAGCAGGCTCTTCTTGGTTGATGAAGAGTACCAGAATACCAGCCTGCAGACTTTTCAAAAACACTGCATGGCTTTTGTATTTAGACAAGCATTCAAGGAATACCGAGACCAGAGAATAGTGGTGCCTAAGGACTGATATGACTTGATATTCTAAATTGAAATTTCGAGTCTCCTTTTAAAGCAGTCACGACAGACAGTCCTACCTCAGGTTCCCCACAGTCACACTCCTCTCCTTCTTCCACATAGCCATTCCCACACTTTGGGCCACCGAAAGATTCCTTAACTTCAGGCAGGTTGAATAGGCACATCCCCACTCCTTTCTCCAAGCTGCTTTCCAGGTCTTTCTTGCTGCAGCTGCTAAACATCATAGGAAATGGGTAGCTGGGAGGAAGAAGGGGTAGGAACAGGGGAGACAGAAGAAAAAAATTACCATTATCAAAGAATTGTGGGATTGAATTCAGAGACAAGATGTTCCGTAACACAACACTCCTAGCAAATTCTACGGCATCATCATAATGTGTCCCAAGAAATGAACAGAAGGGAATCAAATGTCATTGTGCCAGAGGCTGGTATAGTGCACACATAATTATGGCAGCTAATGCTAATATTTCTCAAACAGCACTCATTATACTGATAGCCATTATTGTAATAAACATAAACAGATAAAACATAATGAATGCCAGAGCTTCCTTAAATACTCCCAGTCCAAAACCACTCATAGGTATCTACCCCTTGCTACAATATTTTCAAGTCCCACAAACCCCAGGGTAGGTTTTACAGTGTGGGATGTTATGGGGCATGGAGGGAATGAAAAATTAGATTCAATGGGAGAGAGGCAGAATGAAGGGGAGTGGGGGTCTATAGAGAATGTGGCGTCAGCACTGGTTCGGTGCTGATTGTTGCTCCTATGCCTATATATTTGATATTTGAAAAGCACCCCAAGTATTTTAGTATACACTGATCTTGTGATGTTAACATGTCTTGTAACTCTATCTTTTTGTTTCTGCAAATATTCTCTGCAGTCCCACTGGAAGTTTGCCACTTTGTTAATTGTGAGTGAGATAAAAACTTTTGAGAGTCATTCAGCTCAATGCCAGCTGCATCAGGATGTTTGCAAGGACACTATGCCACAGACATTGTACAGGATGCCAAAGTGCACACTGTGATTCCCTGCAATTATATTAGGTGTGGATCACAACCATCTGGCAAATAAAAGACAAACTGTCTTATTTCCCTAGACTCTGGAACCCACTGACTTCCTCTCTGCATTCAGGCAACAATTCCACACTACGGCTGTGTAGGGAGCCAGCCAGCTCGACAATGACTGGGCTTTGTTCCCTAAATGTTTTTTTGTGATGGACAGCAGAGCCAGACCAGTTCTCCCTATCTCCCAACCTGAAACCTGTCTAACATCTCAAATCAAATCCTATCCCTCCTCTCAAATCCAGCCCTATCTCTCATCTTAAATCCAGCCCTATCTAACTCTCTCCAACTCAGAAACTGCTCCTTTTATTCTTCTCCCCAAAAGTGCTGTTCCTGCCCCCTCTGTGGCTAGCGGACTCTGTAGCCCATCAGAGAGAGGCTCCAGCACTATGGTGGAATTTCAGGGGGACTGCATCACCATACTCTGGTCTGGCTCTGCTGTCCGCCACAGTTTTCCATCAATCATATATTATTAAGAACAGGATGCAGTCTTAAACAGGGAAATAAGATAGTGAGAATTCCCATGCTGCTAAATCAGAAAGTTTAATGAATCAATAGTTATTTCTTATATTACAGACAGAGGAGAATTCAGTGCTCAAGAGTTGCCAAGCAATTAAGGGTATATTTCAGCTAAAGAAAAAGAATCAACTGCAGTCCTAAGTGGTAGTAGAAGTTAAAGCATTTCCAAAGCAACACAGATACATAATTTGGATCTCATGAATGATACGTTATAGTATGATTTAATTTTACAATATAGGGAGGGAAGTAGGAAGAGGAAAAAAGTTGGCTGGAAGCATGGTGTACTGTTTAGAGTGTGTTGGACTAGGACCTGGGAGACTAGAGTTCAAATCTCATCTCAGCCATGAAGTTCATCGAGTAATCTTGGGCAAATCACAGTCTCTCAGCTTAAGTTACTTCACAGGGCTTTTGTTAAGATAGAACGGGGATGAAGAGAACAATATATGCCACCTTGAGCTCTTTGGAGGAAAGGTGGCTATAAATATATACAAATCACAGAACTGAGTTGGAAGAGTTGGAAGAGACCCCAAGGGTCATCTAGTCCAACCCCTGCAATGCAGGAATCTCAGCTAAAGTATCCATGACAGACGGCCCTCCAACCCCTGCTTAAATAAATATATAAATAAATAAAACAACTCATTTCTGCATTAGGTAAGTTTTAAGATGCAGTGTGGAAGAGGTAGTGCACATTCAAATGAGACACGATTTCTTACTTGAAGGCTAAGCCTGTAATTATATGCACTTATTTAGAAAGAAGTTCCAAGTAAACAAACTGAAATTTACTTCTGAATAAATATGCATGAGATTGTAACAAATGTCAAAAAATCTTTCATAAGCAAAGCATAGTAGGTAGTACTGGACAAAATAGCATTTCTCTACAAGATGGGAAGTGACTTGGCCATGCTTTTGGTTGGCGAGAGTCAGAAATATGGGGTGGGGTGGGGAATCCCAGTTCTCAACACAAGGAAGAGCTCAGGTAGTTAGAAGAAGAGGAGCAGCAGGAGGAGGAGTTTGGATTTGATACCCTGCTTTATCACTACCCGAAGGAGTCTCAAAGCGGCTAACAATCTCCTTTCCCTTCCTCCCCCACAACAAACACTCTGTGAGGTGAGTGAGGCTGAGAGACTTCAGAGAAGTGTGACTAGCCCAAGGTCACCCAGCAGCTGCATGTGGAGGAGCAGGGACGCGAACCCGGTTCATCAGATTACAAGTCCAGCGCTCTTAACAACTACACCACACTGGCTCTCATAAGCCATAAGCTGGACTGCAAGTTCATTTATATGGAGTTAGTGGATGATCCTGGGCGACCTACAAAAATGCATCACCAGGAATCTTAATTCTTGTGATGATTTGCTAGTTTCTAGTTGATTTGCTAGTTTCTGGGTCTAGTAAGGAACCCACAGTAATAAACAGAAAATAATTGTTTTCTTGTGAAATTTATTATTAATTTAAGAGTGGGTCCCATAGTTCACTCTTTGACACTGAAGTCAATGTTAGGAATGATTCCATCTTAAGAGACTTTCAATATAGACTTTATCATTTTTATATATTCATACTTTACATATTAAGCAGTACAAAAATTGCCTCAAAAGCTACAATAGTTTTTTTGTACAAATTCATTTTAAAACCAGGTAATCTCAAAAAATGAAACTTTTTAGAGCTGAAACTTAGTTTAAAACAAAACAAAACATGTGTATGTGTGTGCATATAATTTAAAGCATCAAATTTAAATTCATTAATTTTCATCCAAACAGGTGTTTAGGATGGCAAAGGCCACTCTTGACATTATAAACGTATTCCAGTGTGCAAATACTGGTTTGATAGGTATGTGAAATAGAAACCAAATGAACAACAGAAATATTGTTGGTAATCATTATATCAGAAAAAAATATAAGAACCAGCGAGTGTTTCCACAATGAACATTAAACATCTATCACCACCCATTTCTCTCCAAGTGCATATCGATTCGCTCACTCCTGCTTATAAAAGTTTCATGTGACCATCAATGGGGCAATAGGTCCTTTGGCCTATACTGGTGACCACAGAGTGTCACTGCTAACTAATGCGAATTCTCTTCACCTTAAAAGAACTCAAGCTGTTTCCTATTTTGAAGCAACAAAGCCATTCAAATTCTGGCCTTTCCTGTCCTTGACACTGATTTCCTCAGCTGACATCAGTGCCATATTCACTAGTTACCAAAGAAAGCACAGATCCACTCAAAACATTTTGTTTAGAAATAAATAACCTCACAATAAACAGGAGATGAGCATGCGGAAATCTGAAGCCGAAAGTATATGAATGAATTATTCCATGAAGTAGGATGGGGTGACTTTATTTCAACTAAAGCATCTGAGATGCACTAAAATTGTAGCTTAAGGAGCATTTTTTTTTATGGAACCATACATATTAATTAACTTTTAAGGACTCCTTTTATATAGTGCACATTTCTGCAACAGTATAACAAAAGGGAAATGAGGTAATAAAGGAGCTCCATATGCCCATATTGAAGATAAGGGGGAAAGGATAGAGAGTTTATTACATTATTCTTGTAAGATAGGAAGAAACAGATATCTGCTACTGGGCAAGGCACACCCACACTGCTTTTGACCCTTAACAAAACCCTATATTCAGCATCTAGGCAAGACTTAAGTAGTAGAAATTTAAGACACTAGCAGGATGATATGGGCTTCAGGCAGAAGGGAGCTTTTCAGCAAAATTATCCTCACAGGTTGAGCCCAGAGGAAGAATCTAGAGCCCATCTGAACAGTATAGGATCAGGTATGTATACTGAGTCTCTGGAAAAATAAAAAAAAAGTGACATTGCTTTTGCACAATGGGCCAATAGAAGGTGAAAGTCAAGAACAAGACCCATCTGTTATATCTACTAATGCTGCTCCCCCTCACCTATGAATTACTACACTGGGGGAAGCGTCAGGAATACAAAAGCCAGTCTCCACGGTCTGTCTGGTAAAGGGTTTCCAGCCCTATGGATGGGGGTAGAGAGGGAAATAACAAATAAATATAATAAAATATGGAAATTGAGATTGCTATTATTATTGGCTGATTTGAAACTGGCAGCCAGCCGTGACAAAGCCAATCAGAGCTAGCTTTCCCTACACAAAGAGCTGTTGCTGCTCCATCGGAATCTGGCAGCTCTTTACAAAAACAGCAGCCAGGACAAGAGCACAGACACTCAGCCATACATGTTGGCAGCCTGTTTGTTGGCGGTCAGTGGGCACCTTGCCGATTGTGTAGCATTAAAAAAACCCCCAACAATAATGAAGATGAATATGTTCCAAACAGGACTTCCACAAACTGTGTATTGCTTCAGTTACCATCAGTTAGTCAAGGCACCAAAATATTCACCAGTAAATCTCACAAGGAAAACATGTATGGGTGCCCTTTTAGAACATTGCTATAATGTTACAATTGCACTTTTCTCTGCAGTTCCTGGATTCATACCTCTCTGGTTTTTTGAGTGGGATTCATTGTCAGAGTAAATTTCTACATTGTTAACTCTTTATTCATGCAAGAATGCTATTTCTTGGGAAGGCAACATAGGAGCTTCATGGAAGCACTGTGCTAAAATCTGTCTCCCAATTTCACAAAGAAGTTTTTCTCTCTATGAAAGGGGCTTCTGGGGGTTTTTTGGGTGTGTTTTTTGGCCTCATTTTCAAGGACAGTTGAGAATTTCAGTGATGGGGGTTTATAGCTTACCTTATAGTTTCAAGGTGTCTGAGAATTCTGTGTGTGATTTCCTTTCAAGTAAGCATTTCTCCAGCACTCTACCAGCATTCCTTGTTGCCCACACTTCCTGATCTAAAAAAAAGCCTCATGAGAAGAGCTGTGGCTTCATTATGTTTTCCTCCTGGGCTTTAATTGAAGGGTAGACACCAAAGAAGGCTGCAGAGTGTAGTCCACAGCATAGATGATTTACAGAATGAAAGGACACCCACAAACACCCCTTAGCCACCTCAAAAATAAAGGAAGTGCAACCAAAGCCTGCATCCAACCCACGATAATTTCATCAAAAATTTCTCTCCCCTTTGGTAATTTTTAATGCAGTTTCTTTTCTCATTATTCAATCAAGAATGGTTGAAAAAACATGGGGGAATTTTTCAGCAGACCACTCTTTCATGGATGATGGAGGGAGTGCCTGTTTTGGATCTCACAGACTTTTGCATGATTGATGTGACCTGTCAGTCTGGCTTTTTAGGGGAAATTAACATAAGAGTATTGTTCTGGCATACACAGACCCTTGCTTCAGAATTAAAAGTATAACAACACCCCATTCCATCAGTAGTTAAAATTAGGTGACATTAAAGTGCTTATTTCTTAAAAATAAGTAGATAATATTTCAGGACTGTACTAATTTATTTAAAAAAACAAAGGAGCAGCAGTTTTGATGGAAAAGTTTTATTTGTGCCAAATACATTGGGAATTTCAAAAAGTTACAAAACCTAGGATGGATTTATCTGCAACTGTTGTTATGTCATTTTAGTGGAGTATCTATTCATGAAAGTTGTCAGCAGAAAAAAAGATTTCTAAAAGGTGTAACACAGAACACAGAACACTTACGGAATGGATCTAGAGTTAACTTCATGAAATGGATCCTTCTAAACTCAATACCTCTGACAATTCCATCAGGTTTTATATAAACCACTCTAGTCCAATAGCCCTTCTTTCCAATGGAAAGCTGCCTAACAGGGAGTCAGAACATTGGTCCATCTAGCTCAGGCTTCCTTAACCTTGGCCCTCCAGATGTTCTGAGACTACAATTCACATCATCCCTGACCACTGGTCCTGCTAGCTAAGGATCATGGGAGTTGTAGGCCAAAAACATCTGGAGGGCCGAGGTTGAGGAAGCCTGATCCAGCTCAACAGAGTTTCATATAAGGTGCTTTTACAGCCTTACCTAGAAATCCCAGGGGTTGAATGGGGATCTTTTGCATATTAAAAATGTGGTCTAATGCTGACCTATAGAATGGAGAAGTTGCTAGTGACAGTTGACCCTTTCCCTGCCTCTGCCATTTCCCAACTTCGGATCATTTCCTGTGCCACGCGCCAGGCAGGATTCTAAAGACATGAACAAGCTGGGAATTTAGATTTTTCTTCATCATGATCAAATTATGACCCCTGACACAATCAATCATGTGAACATTTTTGTGAGCTGCATTAGAGATTTGGCTGTACACAGGGAACTCACTTCTGTGCCATATCTGTAACATCTGAATAATTAAATTTTCTCAGGAATGTTTATCAAATACCAGAATTATGAACAAAGATTGCATTAAAAAAAACTGAACGATGAATGACGGCTCTGCACTTATCCTCCCAATCTATTTTTACTCTCTCTTTTGTTTATTGTTTTAATCCCTAGAGCATCAATAAAATAGAACACAATGTTCCCATAGCTTTCCCATCTATAGTTCATGTTCAATGCTTGTACCGATTTTCACAAGCCCAATTACCTGTCATTTTCACAAATAACTGAACTGATGTGTGGCATTAATAGCTTAACACACAGGTTGCCAACCCTGCACCCACGAAGGCCTTCCTTGGTGGCCTCCGAGATGGCCAGTGCAACCAGACTAAAATGTATTAAACCAGAACCACCTTCCTGCACGCAGCAATTTTTTGAGTTGGAAGAGCCCACCACTTCCACTCCAGTTGCATAGGATGAGGGAAGGCTAAGCGTCAGCTTCACAATTTGTATGTGTGGAAAAGACTGCGGCAAGGAGTGAGTGCTGTTACTTTTTTGAAGATTTATTTTTGTGGGGAGGACAGTTGTTTGGCCTCTCAAGGGGCTTTGTTTTAAATCACAGGGAGTAAGATGCCAGCCTTTCTTGTTCTTGCTTCCTTCTCCATAGCAAGAATTGTTCCCAACTTGATGGTGGGGGAACACAGCACAGAGACAGACACACTTCTTATCCCCATCCCCACCACCATCTTTCTGCTCCAGTCAGAACTGTTGATAGAAGTGGGGGGGGGGGGGAGCACAGTGTAGAGGCAGAGACATAATGTTTCTGCTGCCTCTCTCACAGCTGGGGTTCTTTTCAGGCTGATAGGATGGGTGGGAGGAGTACTGTGCAAAGACATGATCTTTATCCTTATGTTTCTGTGGCCTATTCTGCAGAAGGAACTGCTCTCAAGTTTATGGGTGGGAGAGCACCGTGCAGACACAGAACAGAGACATCAACAGCATCATCATCTTGTCTGTACCACAGAAGGGATCATTCTAAAATTAAACCAAGCCACTCCTTGTGGCAACCATTTTGTGTTAGGTCATACCTTGCAGTGGCCATTTTGCGAGTGGCGCCCACAACGTTCTCAGAAATCTGAACGTACCCCTGGGCCCAACGAAGTTGGCAACCATTGGCTTCATTTAGGCAGATATGAATCCATGCTGTCTTGGGAGTACTACAATCCATAAGATTTACCTTACAGGAAAAAAAGATGGATCTGGCCTGCACCACTGAGGCTTATCTTCTCAAGCTGTGAGCTTTATAAGAAATATTCCAAAGGACAGATTTACAATGCAGAATCTGGTATGAATGCAGTGTGAATGCAGAATGCAAGATTCTGATCAGAAAGTATTGACAGAACCAACAGCTGGACGATTTTCAGAAATACTTCCAGGAAGAAGTAACAGCTTTTAACAGCCTTGTGCAGAACATACAGTCACAGCTTAATATCTCCACAGTCACAAAACTGCCAAGTAAAACATTATTAGGAGTTGCTTCCACTTTGACAAATGTACAGTTGGAAAAGTTATTTCTTGTCAAGAGGTCTATTGTGAGCCTCGTTTCCCATTGCAAAGGTGAAGCAATACTAAACCAATTTATCAACCTTGACAGTATTCTAACTGTATTCAGGAGTTATCTGCCATGCAAAGCTCTGTGGGAATTGTACGCAACTACTTTTCCTGTAGGAAACTAGGCAGTCAAGGAGAGTTGCTATAATCATTTTGCATTTGCCTCTGGCTCATCTTCTGTTCAGTTTCCTTTTAGACTGCTACCTCATTAATAACAATTAGCTCGACAGCAGAGGGTCTGGGTTTCACAATTTATTGTTTAGGACTTGATGTTAATCCAGTGCTGAATCAAGGAAAAAGGAAACCATATATGAAAGAGAGAGAGAGAGAGAGAGAGAGAGAGAGAGAGAGAGAGAGAGAAACATAGGTCATGGTAGTGTTGCATTAATGGAAAAAAGAGCAGAAGTTGTAGCATACTTTGTCGTTATTGCCAATGTTAGAGGAAATTGTAGATAAGAAACCAAACTAGATTAGCTTGTGTTTAAATTGGTTGCGTTAAACATAACATCCAGTACTAGCGATAAGTGAATTATGATAAATGGCTGACATGGCCGTTAAAAACACACTGCCTGCATTCAGTTTCCTACTGTGCTATTTTCCTCCACTCTGTTCCAAAAAGGGATGTTGCCTGGCAGGAATTAAAAGACTATCAGAGAAGTGCCAAGTCTACACAGCCTGTTGGGTATTCTCTAGCTCTTTGAAATTATTTTTACTAGTATTTAGAAAGAGCTCTTTTCTCAATTTTCATAGACACAACAATGCTTTTCTATCCTGTATAATAGGAAAAGGTGCCAGGAATCCGCTTACCGATAGTTGGTGCATTAGGGTTGCAGGCCAGCACTGCCTCCCGACAGGATCCAGTGAGGGACACCTCTTGCAGGCAGGCTTGGGGGCAGGACATTCCAAGGGGCAGATCCATCTGGGTCTGCAGGCTTCACTTGGGTTCGCTCCTGGGGAATATAAATTGGCCTGCCCCCGCCTCCATATCCAGTAGGATTTCCCTCCCTCCCTCCCTTGTATGAGGCTTGTTATGTGCTTGACCTTGCTATGGACATTGTTGGTCACCATATTTGGGACCAGGTAGGAATTTTTGCACCAGGTCAATTGGTTCTCACCTGGTGATTTTGCCTACCTCATAGCAATCGTCAAAACTTTTGGCAGTTTAGGCATTGAGTAAGCCTTAATCTTGGTCAGAGGGGAGGTTGTAGCATCTGCCTGTCCCTCTGAAAGAAAGGGTATCCCGTTAAAGGGATCCAGAAGGAGTTGTTCAGAAACTCCTTGGCGGTGATCCCGTGGGGGTATTCCTATTTGATGTATGTCACAAGACTCCTGTGTTTCTGTGTTGATCCTACCAGAAATACTTCCAGCAGGCAGGCTGGGGGTCTGGTTAAACCCAATGCCTAGGCCAAACCTCTGCATTTGTAATCAATCAAAGTTGTGGCCTTATTTGACCCCAAGACATTGTACTTTAATGGAATCTGCTGAGAATGCTTGCAAGATCTGGACACACTAATGCTTAACGCTAAACTCACAACTTTTTATTCTCCTAAAAACAATTAAAGACCTCTAAAATGTACCTGAATTATTAATAAATGGGCACTGTCTGTCCTTTAATTGCACACGGTTGTTTCAGTAATTTAAAATGAAATGTTGAAATAATGGTATCCTGTCAATTCTTGGTAGTTTTTAACCAAAAGAAAATGGGAAAGCAATGAACTAAATCATCCTGGTATATATCTGTGTGTGCGTGTGTGCGTGTGTGTGCGCGCGCACGTGTGCACGCACGATTTCACCATGTGTAGAAGAAGTGTGTGTGGGAGATCATCATGTAGACAGGCCCAAAGACTCAGCAAAATTTTCAATAATACCACATTTCAGGCATTTATTTGACAAAGGAAATACATTGTTTTAAATGTCCTCTGATCTCATTCACGTGTAACACTATGGCTTAGCATGAATGAGCAAGTGTGCAGGATCCTGCAGGGGTGGTCATTGCTTTGGTTGTTCTGCTGAGCTAAGCCACGGTTTTGCTTACGTGTCATCCAAACCAAGTCTCATGGTTTGGCTCTCTCCAGAGAAATCATGAGCTGCAGCCAAAGTTTGCCCAGTGTTTTACAGCTCATGGTTAATATTCTCCATTAAAATACCAATTCAATAATTAGAACAACAACAAAAAACTGAGATGAAGGCAATTAATCATGCTCCACTGGGAGGCATATTCTCTCACAAGCCCATCAACTAATTATCAATGGTCAAAAGGTTGCAAGAGGACTAGTTTCAAATCCATTATAAAAACGAAATGACACAAATGTCATGATCCTCCCCACAAGCCACAAATCATTTAACACAGAACTGGGCACATGCAGCACACAGTGATATGATCACCAGAGAAATTAATTTCAGAAATTAAACCATGTACTGGCACTTTATATAATAATGTACACCATGGCAGTGTTGAGTGAGCACCGATTCCAAATTCATTAGGGGTAGGGCAGCAAAGACATATACCATCATGCAACCTGAAAGGCCAAGAACACAATTCAAGGAAACCTGTTACCGGTATTTCACAAAACCCTCAAAACAGATCTCAATGATTGTTTAGTAATCTCCCTGGTAAGAGACAAGAATACAAATCTTTACAACTGTTTCTGGTAGATGTTTCTCCATGCTATATAAAAACCAGACTTACTAAATACTACTCACCTGGTCACTAGTGCCAGGTATGAATAGGCCCCAGGTAAAGTCTTACAAAACTGTATTATTTACACCACAGCTGTTTAGCAAAGATTTGTGTGGACAGGAGGGCCTGTTAAGATTGTAATGGGCTACTGACTTTTCTGCACTTATTTTCAAGGCTTGTTAAAATGCTCATTTATCAAATCTCCTAGAAGAAAAGTGTGCTTGTTGAACAAGGTCAAAAAGACAGCCCAACCTTAAAAATGTCACTGGGGTTTTAGTGCAAAGTACAAGCAACTTAGCTCTGTCTGATTCAGCATGAAGGATTTTTAGCATCCTGGGGAGAGCAACACATTTCAATGAGATAAAAGTGAAAAAAGCTTTCTTTATTGCAAAGCAGCAGGGCAGTGGAACCCCACTGAAGAAAGGATGGAAATTATAATGGAACTGACATCTGGATGTGATTGGTATACCAGGCTATCATTAGCAGGCACTTGTGTTACCGTTAACACCTGATTTTTTTCCCCTTTAAAAAAGAGACAGTAAAGCAGAAATGGAATTCCGTGAATATTCAGAAAGAAAACTGTGTTTGCCAGCTGTGTCTTCAGTTCAGCTAAAGGACAGTTGCAGTGCAAATTTTTTATTCATGGAAAGGAGATAGAGACCTGTATTTTCAAAAAGTGGAAAGAATATGGCTCACCTAAATGGGGCAGCCACAAGACAGAATTGCCAAGATTGAGACAAATTGAACTAGTTAAGATTTAGTTCCACTCTTTTTGAAGTATACTCTGATTCTGTACATTCCACTGAAGTCCAAGTATGACCCTCCCCCCCCCAAAAAAAAACAACCCAGGAAAAAGAAACAAGACACAAATTCCATTAAGGAGGCTAGCAGAGACAAAAACAATTTGGACTGGCAATATTTCTAACGAAAATGATGCAGCGCTTTTAAATTCATTGATGCTGGCTCAGGATGTTCCTTGTGCAATATGGGTGTAACAAAATTGATTCGTCTTTGGAAAACTCACAAGACCAGAGAAGAGAGCTACAAAACTGGTAACACAATATTCAGCTACATCTCAAGACTGCCTGGGCGGCACCCAATGATGTCCAGCTACTTGCACACAATGGGGATTGCGTTGTCTAACTGCCCAGGTGTCTAACTGGGCTTCTCGTTTTTCTTCTCCCTCCTCCGGTCCCAAATCTCAAAACAAATAAACTTCTTCATTTTTTTTCAATAAACTTGCTCCATTTTTATCTGCCTTCTCTGACAAAGTTAGTTAATTTCACCATGTATACCATTTCCCAAATTCTAGCTTGCCATGAGTCAACATAGTGGTTTGGGGGGTTTTCCACTTCTGATATGGTTTTATTTACACAGATATACAACCTGCACCTAGATGGAGGGGTTGCAGAGCATTCACATCCTATGAGGGTCTGGCTTCTCCCTTAAGGGCAGCATTGGATTCAAAGGAAGGCCAAAAATACCAAAACACCTCCCATACTCTGCGCCTCTTTGTTCCAGCCCATCATTCCCAGCTCACTTGGAGTTCTGCCCGCTCCTTCTCCTTCTTGCTGCTAACCAACTCCAAGGACCTCATCCCAGTCTACGTCATTCAAAGTTGAAACCCTAAACCTGGCCTTTGCCTCTGACCACTAGCAGAGGGCTGCAATGCAACTTCTGCAGACTGCCCTCCAATATTATTATTATTTTCTTATTTCCTTTTTCCTGAGTGGAGATAGAACTTCGTTATAAATTCCTCAAAGGGATCTAGGTAGAACAAGACCTTTCAAACAGACAGCAATTGCTTTTGTGTTTTCTAAAATATTATTTTTGTATCTGGACCAAAAAAAAAAAAAAAGTTTATTTGGACCTTCCTTGTCCTCTGTGTGTCCCTTTCCTCCTTCCTAGCACTCACTTTCATACCATTCTCCCTGGAGCACAGGGTCCTTTAAGATCCCACTTACAACACTAGGCCCTATGCTATTGCCCCAAAGTTAACATTTTGTTTTAAAGAAAGACAAAGCTACCATTACAAAGATGTCAGTTTACAAAAACTAATTTCTCTTCATTAAGCATTTTTGGTTGCAATTCTTTTCTTGAAAATGTTCTCCTGTACTGTGATTTATTTTTGTAGCCAGAAATAATCTGAATGTCAGGATCACTCTGTCTGCTTTCTTCTTTAAGCCATAATGCCTTATAAAAAGAAACATCATGTGTGCTTTGCTAAAAGTGCTCAAACCTTTAAAACATTTTGTGGTAAAAATGATACATGTCCTACTGGTTCCTTTTGAAACGTACACCTACAGGAAGCTCATTAACAGACAGATCCAACAGAATTTAATACAGCACTGATCCCGAGACTGCTTCTACCAAGAACTCATTTCTAACACAAGTTTTTAATGCTGGACTCTTCAATGATTAAAACTGGAAAACTGAAAAGGAGATCACAATAATTAACGAAACACCATTTGAAGTAATAAAATAACCCTTTGAACATTTTCCTTCGTTAGACTTAACTTCAAAGTTAAGGTGAATGGAATAATTTTAATCCAAGCTGGTTTTTCTCATCACCTTATTTGAATTACAGATATCTATTGGGCACAAAGTAAAAAAAGAAGAAGTGCAATGTCCATACCCTCTTCCTCAAAAATGACTGTAGCAGTCACTTCTACCCCCTGAAAAATCTATGGCTTGAGAAGGCTAAGAGCTGGATGAATAGGATAGAAAAGCAATAGCCCAAGGTGAAATGAAGCAGAAGATGGGCTAGCACTGATCCCAAATACACAGATATATGCCTTGGATCCTAGGGAGAAGAGAGGATGAAACATTTCATGCTATCAAATACACCATAGACCCAAAGTTTAACCTAATTTAAACAGTGTTAGAAATATTCCATTTGACCAGCTGGATGAGCAATTCCAAGAGTAATGAGAAAACCCATTGAAAAGAGTCACTAATGTCTGTGGATCTAAAAAGTTCTGCATGTACACTAGGAGTTTGCTTGACCTGGAGGAAGAAATACATTTCTGAAGCTGCTTTAGCTTGCACATTTCTGTCATTTCTGAATATTTATTATTCGGGAAAGAATTTGATCATGTATTATTTGAATGTTCAGATACGTCTGTCTATACACTGGTGATTAAACATGTGCTCATCTATTTATAACACTTGAACAGGGTGAAGACACCCCTGCCCCCCCCCCCAGTATGTACAAGAAGCGCAAATGCAACTTGAAATGCAATGGGGGCAGGGGGGTGGCCTCACTGCATTTTAAGATACTAAGGTGTACATACTTGTCCTCCTCTTGTCCCACTGCTTCCTCCCCTTGGGAAAACTGCTCTTTAGTGCTCCATCAGAACAAATGGCAATTCGGGTTTTCCTTGGATTGCTATTTGTTCCTATTTATTGATGAAGAGCAGGTTTTCCCTTGGAAAGGAGCAAGGCAAGGGGAAAAGCAATCGGACCCGTGCCTAGAAAGCGTGGGTCAAGCAGAAAACTGCTGAGCCCTGTACTTTCTAGGCACAGCACAAGCGCAAGTCTGGGTGACCCCTTAGTCACATCACTAAAACTCTTGTTTTGAACAGAAAGCATGAAGGCATCCTCAAACTTCAAAGGCTGAAGTTAAAAAAAAGAAAAGAGAAGAGAAAACCTTCCTTTCATGACTAACATGCTTCAGTAGTTCTTTATAGCATTTACTTCTGAGATACCGTGCACCTCCACCTAGCAAATTGCATACTAAATTGATCTCACTTGTCATAACTCTATCAGCTGTGAAAGATGGCTGGGAATGAAGAATGCACTGGGTAACAATTGCATTTCTGGACTGAGGCAACTTTAGTGAGACCCCAGCCAATTGAGATGAAAGAAAGTACATCAGACATCACAGAAACAAAGATTGTCTTCAGTTTATATTGAAAGCTCTTGGTATTAATGCAGTTCTGCAGCAGGAAACACAGATAAACAAGCACCAAACCTGCTCCCCTATTTGCTATGGTTTATTTCTTATGACCTCCCCTGCTTTTTCTCCCATACTAGTAGGGGAAAACAACAACAATAATACAAGTTAATTGCTTTGCACATTTTCTTTTAATAACAAAGGGGGGGATTAAAGCTATCCTCTAGGGATTAAAGTTTCCCTCTCAACGACATAATTTGTCACAGATTATGGAGAAGGGTCTGTGATAAAGTCTAATTGGCATAAACAGGATGCAAACCTTTGCTTAAAATGCTTCCTGGAATAAAAACAAAGGACTGTATCCAACTAAATAGCACAAGCTATTTTGGCTGAGGAAAAGAAATTCCTCAGCCTCTTGTCTTACAACAAGCTCCCTAAATATGTTCTGGGTCTTCCCCGCCCCAACCCTCCAGAACAGATTTTGGGGTGGAGAAGAGAGCGAGAGGAAAGTTATATTGCACCCAAAGTTCTAGCTACCTTTTCCCCTCTCAAACAAAGCTTGTTCAGTACTTTCACTTACCCTGTTGAAGGGTTCATGATGCAGCCTCCTTTGTCAGCAGATGCTTTGCAGTTGCAACCCCTTTCCAGTGTATCATGGTTCATCCCAAAATTATGGCCCAACTCATGTGCCAGAGTTACTGCTGCTCCCAGAGGGCTGTCGGAATGGTCCTTAAAACAAAACAAAAAAGAGGGAGATAAGAGTAAAGCATTTTATTAAAAAGGATGAAATAATATAGTCTACACAGTGATAAATGACCAAGCTAATTAGGTATTAATTGTTATAGATGTGGCACATGGCAAGAGTAATTACACTGTTATTATGGTAAATAAACAACACCACCAAGATCCTGCCCATTTGCCTTATTCTTCCATGCAGACAGCAGTGAGAAGTTGCTTGAAAATGCAGTCATCTGGAGGCAGTGCCACAGGGAAAGTTGTTTATGTGCCAGTAGGCCCCTGACATAGTTTCGTAAGTGCCAAGTCTAGCAATACAAATCCCTAACACAGCAGGATTGCACTGGCATTGCTGAAAGCTACTTTACACAAATAGCTCTCAACATGGAGCTTTCTCTGCACAGTTGGGTTTCAAAAGGTCCACTCAAACTGCTGCTTTTGTGTATGAACTGGGCCACATGTCTGGAAAGACCCATACGGTGACTTGTGAGGTCCAGCTACCTCCTTACCCCTACCTCAATCCTACTGTCCTGTGATGGAGGCTGGTATATGGACTCATCCATGGCTTGGTTCACACATGCATGCACATGATGAATGCAAGACCAAGTGATGACTTGAATGCTTGAATGCGCCTTCTAAGACAGAAGTTTCATATTCATACCATGCTTTTCAACCGTGTGATTTCACATGTTCAAGTGTCATTAAACAACTGCAGAGAAATGAACTGATGTAAATGTACTTGTGAACCTAACTAATTTATCGAAAGGCGGAAGTGACGCATCAGAAAATGGCTCATTCTACAAAATGGACAGTAGGAAACATGTGCTCGCTACGCTACCAGAACATTAGTACAAATGACATGCAGTTTACAGGGCAAGCCCCAGAAGGTCTGTGTTGTCAATAAAATTAATGGTGGTATTCATTTCTTTTTTTCTGGACAAGAAATATTCTTGCAGAAACTATTTTCGTTGACTGAAAGCTATTTTTGTTGACTGGCACAAACATTTAAAAACTTTTCTATACTGTTCTCTGCGGCATCCATCTATTCCTTTTGAAAAACTGACCTTCTTATAAAAGTTCTCTAAAAAAGAAAAATGCATAAAACATGTAATATAAATGGCTGATCTCCTGTTTATCAGTCAGTAAATGGAATTACTATGTTCATCTGCCTTTTTTAAAAGCACATATGAATTTATTCATCTAAAATCACTCTTCTTCATAACCTTTCAAGCACTCTGATGTGTACAGAGAGTAAAAGCTTAGAACTGTCTAAAAGCTTAATTAAAAAGTAAAATGAAACTCCTAATAAATTATTGGCTTGGATTTCACAATTTTCTGTTTAAGGGGCTTCTGTTAATAGTATGAATAATTGAACTCTCTAGTGAATGAAAAATGGAAAGTACAATCAATTCATAAAAGGCATCACTCTCTGAAATCTGAATGCACTTTATCAAAAGTTGCATGTCATTTAGTACTTCTGAATACATTAGAATCATTCCAAAATTTCACTCATTTTTTAGGAAGACACTAAGTGTTCCTGAAAAAACACACAACTGTAGCTTTTTTTATTTTTATTTTGATCATAAGTCACTTTGTTATCCCCTCTGTTGCTTCTTGGATACCATTTTTCTCTCCCAAACTGCATGATCCCAGTAAATCATGGATCATTTACTGAGTAAGATGTGTTACAACAGTATTTATTCAATCAAAATTTGGCTCTTTGTAGCATTATCACTGAGATCAAGTGAAGTACCATTACTATTATAAGAACAGGCTCCTGTTTTGCAGAGGCAGCTGGCTGATTCTTCTTGTATTCCTGCAGTGTGTGGATGATTTTATTGCACCTTGCAGTGCACCCAGTAGCAGTTCGCAGGCCAATGGTTCTCACCTGCCTTCTCAATGTCCTGCATTGCTGCTGGTAGTTGAGAGGGAGAGGTGAAGGGGCAAAACAGCTGGGAGCTCAGCATCATGCTGGCACAAGAGCACTGGATTGGCTCTTCTACTGCACCTGTGCAACACTAAGCTCCCTGCCCCTCCCTCTCAGTAAATGGCAGCAAGTCTTGGTTTCGGGAAGCCAGGTGAGCGATGCTGCCAAACATTACAGGTTGCAGCCTCGGCAATTTGGGACTTTGTTTCCTTTCCCCCAGTCTCACACTATGGACATTTTTGCCCTTGTCTGTGTACCGACCCAAATTATTACCAGAAGAGAACTCTCTTTTGCAGGGAGAAGAATACTGAATGACATCCCCCTTCTCATTTCAGCTCAGGCATACCATATAAATAAATTTTGAAAGATGAGTTTCAATTTCATGAAACTTTCAATACCAAATACAAACTCTGCATTGTGTTATCAAAATTGTGTTATCAGTCCAGTTCTTCTTACCCCCCCCCCCAATTTAAAAAAAAAAAGTTGAAACGCAATCTTGGCAATTACAGACAACTGCAGCGCAAAGAAAAACTAAAGTGGTAGCTAAACATTTTAAAATCCTTCTATATAGTACTGTTTTGCAAGTAATAGTGTTTTAATGTCTAGAGTGAATCATCTCCACTCCTATGAGCCCTGAATTACCAATGTATTTAATAAATACAGATATCACCAATCCTGACTCTACATATGTAGTTTTTTAGAAGTTGAATGAAAAAAAACCCGTATTGTAATTTGGATCAATTTGGCAGTGGGGGTGGGTAGAGAAAGAGGGAAGAAGAATTTGAAATGCTTGATCTGTACACAACTATTTTCTTTTTGTATACAAGGAAATGTTAAGCTTTCTCTTAATCCGGAAAAGGCAAACTGATCTCCAAACCATGTTTCATGCTTTCAGACACTTATTCTGTATTGTAAACATATTAATTCAATACAGTTATACAATAAATAAAAGCAAGCATACTCCCACAGATGGACCAGGGCAGCAAACGATAGGGCTTTAACATGTCAGCATTATTACCACATAAAGAGGGAGAACTATTTGGTTCATTTTGAATATAATTTTACTAGTTATCTAGAGCAATTTCTTCAACACAGGAAATGCAATGTCACAGCAAAAGAGATTGCTTGAACACATTTTGAATTAAACAACTGAAAGCATTTACCCTGAGGATGAGAAAAATATGTGATACTAGAAGAAAACTGAGATTGATGTGTTTCTAATTTATTCTTTTTTCCCCCCAAGCTCTTTCCAGTTGTAAAACATTTGAACAAACAGAAGGTAGCATTGGGGCAGGGGAAGTGGCAGTTTAAAACAGTGAGAAGGGAGTTCGGGGAGGCTCTGTTGTTGTTATTTACTTACTTACTTACTTACCTACCTACCTTACTATACTGCCCTTTAGCCAAGGGTCACAGGGCAGTTTACAATATGAAAACATGGGTTAGCTAAGGTGTTGTATCTATCTCTGCTATTTCTCCTTGTTGAAACCAGTTTGTTTTCTTAAAAAAACAGCACCCCTCCAATATCCCTCCATCCCTATTACTCAGACTTATGCCATTGCTCACCGCCCCCCTTTCAGTGTCCATATCTTCTTAGTGCACTTAAACTTCTCCCTTTTCTATTCCTCAGCGGCCTCATTTGAGACAGATAATGTATGCACAGCCCTCAATATCCCATAGTATATTCGCACAATAGGTTTCCAGTGCTAATTAGCTGGAGAGATAAATATAAGCATGCCTTGTGCCCAGATAAGTATCCTACAGCCTTGGCCACTTTTGAACCACTGCTACATCTCACTCTAAAACTTAATCAGGATTAAGGTAAAGGACCCCTGACAGTTAAGTCTAGGCACAGACGACTCTGGTGTTGCGGTGCTCATCTCGCTTTACAGGCCGAGGGAGCCGGCGTTTGTCCGCAGGCAGTTTTTCCGGGTCATGTGGCCAGCATAACTAAGCCGCTTCTGGTGCAACGGAACACTGAAACCAGAGCAGCGCACGGAAACGCAGTTTACCTTCCCGACGGAGCCATGCCTATTTATCTACCGTAGATTCCGGCGTACAAGACGACTTTTTGACCCTGGAAAAGAGGTTAAAAAGTTGGGGGTCGTCTTATACGCCGGGTATGGCTGCAATGGGCGGTGGACTCTGCTCCGCGCCGGGAGGAAGCTGCCCTGCGAAGCTGCACAGCAATGCTAAGCCGGCTTCACTGGGTGGCTTCCTCCCGGCGTGGAGCCCACCGCCCACTGCTCATCCCGTTGCGGGGATTTGAACCACAGTTCTTCTGATCGGCAAAGCCCAAGAGGCTCACTGGATTAGACCACAGAGCCACCCGCTGATCTTTAACTTTAGGCAATTTGAAATGCATGCACCTTACTTATTAAAAGTGACAAGTTGTAATAGAAGCTAAAATGAACGCACACACACTGTGCTGGAAAGGCAACAAAAACATTAACATATTCTAAAGAGCTATGCTGATAACACAAAAGCTTTGTTATAGTTACTACCACCTGTTGTCTTTTGTCATCTGACTTATAATAAAAGCTATTACTGGTAAATTGAAAAATAAGCAATTAGGTAAGAGTGCTTATAATTATTTCTCTCTGGCCCATAGCAAAAATGCAGCATGCCTCATAAATAATTTTGGGAGAGTTTTCGTACAAAGCATAGAAATAAAAAGATAAATTACAAATTTATATTTTTTATTCTGTGAGGCTGTTTTGGTTTTGGTTCACTGCTCTGAAAGGAGACAACAAAGAAAACATTAAATGATGACATTTCATTACAAGGCTAAGTAGTGGCTTCTCTTTAATAAATTCTCATAATTTCTTGAAACAAGAATAACAACAATAAATAACAATAGAAATTGACTTGGTACTTACCATAACAATACCTCCAGACTGCTCTGCAGTACACATGCTCATTATAGGTGCCATACCAATGGTAGTACCTTGGAAATAAGCTCCACTGATGGAAGAAAAGAAAGGGTTTTTTTTTATTTTAAAAAACCACATTCAACTTTAGAACTTTACCATTCAATGGTAACCTCTTTATTTTACTAAATATAATCCAAATCCAATAATACGGGCTTTGCTGCTCTCTCCTTTAGTGCAGTAAGGACCTATATTCTCTCAGAAAGGAATTAGCCACCCCTGAGTCACATGTCTCCTGCCCAGCCCTGGCCAATTTCAATAGTCAAGAAGGGCAAGAATCCAGGACAGAAGTGGAAGGCCTCCAAGCTGTTTCTCAAGACTGCAGAAGGTGAAAAATATCCATAGTGACCTGACTAGATGATGTCCTATTTGCATCCATCTCTGACTCTGTCAAAGGTCAGTATGATACAAGAGATATCATTCACAAAATACACAGCAAGCCTTCAAGGGCTCTAAGTTTTGAACTCCACAGCCTCCAGAAAAAAGCCCCTGCTTGACACTGCGGTAAGGAAGTGAGATTCTTTGATACTATCACCACCACCACAGAGAAAGTCTGCAGAAGGATTGTCACCTGTGTTTGGTCACATTAATTATGACCCTTCTGTTATTTTGTTCTCTAGCAGGCCACACAATCATTTTATCACCCTCAACTCCTCAGGAGCCAATAACAAGGAGCCACTGTGGCCCATAAACTGGAGTGAGGAAGTTTGGGAGCAATCTGGAGTGTGGGAACAGTCTGGAATTTCTAGAATTTTGTTTTTGTTTTTTTTAAAGAGTAAGAAACCTTTGCTCAGTGTGCAGTTCTTGCATCCGTGGACGTACCTCACTAGTTGTGCATTGTCATGGGGTTTACGAGGTAGAAGTTTCAACTTTCGCCAGTCCAAAAACTCATGAAGGCTGGTGAAGGGGTCCTGGGTTATTGCGCACTTATCCATGTCATTCCAGACTTCCACTCCAACCAAGGCTATTCGTATATTTAGTGGCCTATAGAACTGATGAAACAGCCAAATTAACATGCTGGGTTTTATTTGTAATTTTATTTCAAATTAGAAAGTAGAATATGGCTGTATAAACAGCTTACATGAGGGAGGCCTGGAATGGACAACATTTTACATGCAGTGAAGCAGGAAGTTAGATCATGCTCTCTGGTTGCACCTGCCCTGCTTCTAACACCCCAGGATGGTCAGGCATGGGTGAAATGTTTATATGTAGATATATAAAATGCAATGGACATATCTAACCTCATAGATGACAACTGGATTATAAGTGGGTCAGCGACTGCGCTGCAGGTCTATGTGAGTTGTACTTCAACAAAAATATGCCTGAAATAAGGATGGAACTCTCTCTCAACAGTGAGATTCCTTAGCCTAGCAGACACTTGAGATCTGACAGGTGACTTGTAGTTGTAAGCTTCTTCTCTATTGAAGTGTATCTAATTAATTAATGGTCATTATACAGGTGCCTCCCCACTTATGCGTGTTCCATTTGCACATGACTGCATACACGTGTGGTGCCGGGAAGTGATTAAATAATTCAATTCAACTCCGGAAATGGCGGGAGAGTCCTCATGGATCACAAGGAGACTCTCCCCAGAGCTCAAGGAGGACATCAGTCCCAAAGAGACCAGAGGTGCACTGGGGCTTTGTATACGCTACTCCGCCTCCTTGCCTTACAGCTGGTGTGCAGGGTGGCACAGCAGAACTTTCCCATGCATGTTCCAGCCTCCTGCCAGCCACAAAACTTCAATTTTAGTTGTGGATATTTTTGAATATAGTATTCTTAGTATGGACTGAAGAGAGAGCAGCAGAGAGGGTGTCTAAAGGATGTTTAGAGACGCTCCCCACTTTATACAATTTCACTTATGTGGGGGGGGGGGGCTGGAACGTGACTCATGCATAAGTGGGGAGTCACCTGTGTTTCCCCTTTCCACACACATTTTCTCAATGGGGAATGACTTCAGTAAGAGCAGGTTTGCTATTGTTAGAAAGTAGACTACTTCACAGCAACAAAAAGCACCGTTGTCCTTTTAAAAAACTGTTGAATAGTGGAAAAGATGTTGGAAAGCTCTGTTGGATTCACAGTTCTTTATTGCAGCAGTTAGAACTGCTCCTGGAATCAGACTGACTGCAACCTAGCTGGCCGCTTTATATAATACTAATTAACTTGAAACAGTAACAACTCACAACTAGCTAACCAATCAGGAGCGACAGTTTTCAATCCTTCATTTACATACTGGCGGCCCTGAGTGAGAACTGCCCCTAATCTTAATACATAACACAAACTTTACCTTATCAACATAGTTGGCAATTTCTATCAGCCTCAGCTTCACTTTCTCCACGTCTTTGCCCTGTCTCTGAAACTACAAAAAAATAGTAACAAAGAACCATCAACATTTGTATTATACTCATTATTATTCTGCAGACATTATTTGTGTTCTCCAAGAAGGCATTAACTGACATATGGGTTTTACATACAATATGGGCCCATAGTAAGCTCCTATTGCCGACAGTAGAACCCACGTATGCCTTAAAACAAGCAAACATTGTGTGAAGGGGTGTAGTTTTTCAAACAAAAAAGGGCTTCTCATCCTGCTCCCACACAGCTGACTCACTGGGATCCATCTTATTGTGCAAAGAAAAAGGCTCTCATTTTAGCTGTCTCTCCGCCATAGGAAGAAAGCAATTCTGCTGTTTAAGCAGAGGTGTTGAAGAGGCAACGTCTGTCATTCTAAATGAGGGAAAATGCAAATTGGAAAACATTTCAATACGAGGTTTTTCATTTTTGGTTGCACTTCAGAAAGTTGAGATACTTTCAACCATCTGTCTTGTGTATTTGTTTTGAAGCTCTTTTGCAAATGCTCAGCAATTTATGCAGCCTTGCTGAATTCAGTAACCGGCAAACTGTATCTAAAGAACCTACACCACAGAATTGGTATTATTAATGCAAGCCAATCATAGCCTTAGTTCTGTTGGGTGAAAATTAAATAATGCAATGTAGCTCCAAGCATTCAAGAATTATGTTTCCTGAATCCATGCACATTTCATTAGTATGAATTAGCAAATTTAGGGATAGGGATTTCTCTCCCCCCCCCCCCCCTTCTTGCTTTGAGATACCTGCAAAGAGGCTTAACTATTTGTAACACCTTAGCATGCCTTGCAAATCATTGTGGAGACTTGGCAGAAACTGAATTCTTTACGTACTTTTTAGTAACAGAGACAGCATTATACGTTATATTATATTTAGGAGGCCCGTATATATTTTAATGTGAATCTAATTAATTAGCACTTCCCACACAAATATGTGGAAGTATAGCTATCCTTTGAAATTCACTTCTCTGAATTTTGTGATGCAGTTCTCTAACCCAAAAACGTAGATAAAAAGGATTTATTTTGGAAAAGTGTGCACAGTTATGTACACATTTGTGAAAAGAACATAAAAAAATGCATTATGTTGGGGAAAATTTGGTTGAAAATGCAGATGTTTGGAGAAATGCGAACAAAAATACATACACTTTTTCATGCTGTACTTAAAATTTAAAAAGTAGAGAATGTGATAAACTAAGATAGGCAAATTCGTTCATCTGTGTATGCTACACATCAAACTTTGCAACCCTTGGATTGGGTTGCACCTTGTTTCACTTGGGTAGCTCACTGGTGCACTACTGTTCACTTAATGCAATATAATGTATATACAGAAGTCCACAAATATGGTTTCTAGGCTGTCAGTCGTGACTAGCAATTCACCGTATTTTTCGCTCCATAAGACGCACCTGACGCACCTGTGGCCACAGACATGTGATTTGACGGTGAGTTTGGGGTAGCCAAATGCAAAAATATTGAGAATCCATGTGAATCCGTGCTTTGTAACCATGTTTTTGCGCCATTGCGGCCCCATGAAACAGTGGGTGTGTGATTTTTTTTGTGCATGCTGTAGCCATGGACATGCTATGTGATCTGATGGTGAATTTGGGGTGTCCCAATGCAAAAATCCTGAGGATCCATGGGTTTTTACCTCCCCCCTCCCAGATAGCCTCCTTTATTGCTAGCCTCCCTTATCTCCCTCTCCAATCACTTACTGATCAGCTGCTTCCTTTCAACAGTCCCTTCCCTCTTGTTTGCCTTAGTGTCTTTTCCTTAGCTGGAGCAGGTTTTTGCTCCTCCTTTTCTTCTAATTTCTCTCCTCAATGCTTTAGTCTTCCTGTCTCCAATCCTTGCAAGTTCACTGTCTTTACTTCCCCCCTCCCAGGCAGCCTCCTTTATTGCTAGCGTCCCTTATCTCTCTCCCCGATCGCTTGCCATCAGTGGCTTTGTTTCAACACCCACTTCCCTCTTTTTTTAAAAAAAAAAGCATGATCTGCTTTATGCCCCTGGGCAATTCAGCTCCAGGGATCACACATTCGCTCCATAAGGCACACATACAATTCCCCTTAATTTTTAGGAAGGAAAAAGTGCATCTTATGGAGCAAAAAATACGGTAATGCTGACAGCCGGCAAAGATGACCATACCAAGCTCTATCTAGCCTAATGCTGCCTACTGTCATTGTAGCAGATTCTCCATGGTTTCAGGCCATGGAGGAGATGTCAAGAACTGAACCTGGGACCTTATAAATGCAATGCCTGCATTCTTACACTTAGCTATGCCTCCCCCTTTTCTGGTAGAAATCACAGCACAATAAAAAAACCACCCCAACACTTTTAATACATGTAGGTAGAGAGTGGAACACAGCATTTACCATTAATATTTCTTTACCATCGAACAGGTTAGTCCACCACACTAATTTAAAGAAGCGTTTTCATTTTTTCAGTTTTTTATATCATAGATATCAATGAAGCAACAACATGAGGACAGTGAAGTATTTGTCTGATTCCTTCTCTCAAAGAAAATGAATTTTCAAGGCATATCATTCCACTAGTTTTATACAACCCCCTTACAAATATATTTCTTCACATTTTTAACTTTAGAAGTTGTGTACCTCTCGATTATCAGCCACAATAATGAGTTCCACATACTTGGTAGATTTCAGGGCTTCCCTCTTGTGCTACCGAAAAAAAGATATTTGTTTATTTTTATATATTCCCTTTCCCTATTAAAAAAAATGCTAAAGGCAGATAACAACAACAACAACAAAAAGCAAGTAAACAGTATCATAATCCACAAAAAATTATCATAATAAAATCAGATTAGGGCAGATAAAAAGCAGCCAGTTAAAAACATAATTAAACTAAAATACAAGTTAAAACACAGAGCAAAGAGATCAGATTAATGCTATTAGTAATCCAAGGACACCTAGGTCTCTAGATATCTATTTCCTATAACAGCGGTATGTTATAAAACAATTTAAATATTACTAACGGTATTTACTTCATTTGTGTGTGTGTGTGTAAAATTAAATTTGTATCGCACCTCTCTTCCATTATGGAACTATGGCTAAACCATAGTTAGCAATAATGTCATAAGCGGCCAAGTTTTAGTACAGATGAGGTTCGTGGGTGGACTTCCATCCACGTACTGACCAGACCAGTCCCAGAGCTTCTTAGCTTCAACAAGGTTGTTGGACAATGTCCTGGGCCCACCATATTTCAATATTCCCATGCAATGAGATAAAAGTGCAACATTCTTCAGTATTAGCATACAGTGTACAGTGGACTGGCATGATAGTCACTTCAGTCATAACACATTTTAAACACATGGATACACTTTGCCTCTCCTGTTGTTTGTATTCACATGTAAATTGCAAACATAATGAAGTTTATGCCATGGATCATCTAGTAAGGACCACCAACTTAGATTTGCTTATTTTCATGCTATGTTCATACACATATTCAGATACTAATATTGAAATATAATTTCAAGGCAAGAAACTAAGGGGTCAGAAGCGATGAACACCTTAAGTCAGGGGTAGGCAGATTTAGGATTATTAGATCTACTTTACTTTTTACTAGAACCCTGAGGTCCACTGACCTAAGCCTGGGGCAAAGATATTAAACAACCGAAATTGAAGCCTAAGAACTGAATGGAGTTCATGGTTCTTCCACACAAAAATCCACTCTTGGTTACCCCAATATTACTTCATTTCAGTAATATAATTTAGATCGGTGTGTGTGTGTGTGTGTGTGTGTGTGCGCGCCATTTTGTTGCTGCTACTGTAAAATATTGGGTGTCTGAAATATTTGCTGAGATGGTGCAATCCATGTATCAGTAGATTCAATCTAACCTCCTGCACATCCCTCAAGAAATGCACACACACATTACACGTTCTTCATTGTACCCCAGAACAGGGTACTTGAATGTGAAAAAATACACTGAGATTAAAAAATGAAGGGTAGATCAACCTTAGAACAGTGGGGAAGTATATATAATACATAAGTAACTTTGTATTAATGTAGCATTTTTACATGTAACTGGTTTTTTGTTGTAATATTTGGTTTAAGTTGTCTGTTGTTGCTTCTGTTTTCTACATAGCACTTAGAGATATTTTTAATATACTGATACAATAATCAATCAAGGTACAGTCGTGCCTTGGTGGTCAAACGGAATCCGTTCTGGAAGTTCGTTCGACTTCTGAAAATGTTCAAGGCGCAGCTTCCGATTGGCTGCAGGAGCTACCTGCACTCAATCGGAAGATACGGAAGACATTCGGCTTCCAAAGAAGGTTTGCAAACCGGAACACTCACATTCGAGTTGCAAGGCATTCAAGATCCAAGGTACGACCATATTAAATGTCCTGACGCTACTAGTAGGCAGTAACCTTTTTGTCTCTGAAGGGCTATATAGGGCAGTCGGAAGGAGAGGGCCACGTACCAGTAGGTTTGAGCAGCAATCTTTTTTCTGCTGCTCCAATGACTGCTAATCACTTGGTTAGTGGAGATGTATGGGTGGGGCATTCTTGGGTTTGGTGGACTGCACAGAGAATCATCGTGGGTCACAGGTTGCTCATATGTGGTGCCAGGATGCTCCATGCGAAGTAAGCTCGTCAGCACTATTTTCTAAGTTTGGCAAAAGTTTGGAGCGGGATGAAGCATCAAATTTGATATAGATGTTCTTGGCTTATCATATTAAATAATTGTGGACTGGACAGAATTTAAGAAAACGGCTTCCAGTTTAATGAACTTTAACCCAAATCTAGAAATTTCAAATTCTAGATTCCTGAAAGAGACTGAAACAGTCTGAACCTGGAGTTTCCAGCAGGATTTAATAAGGAAGTTTATTTGTTTATTGATGGAATACTCTTTGTGAAATAGTTCATTTATCAGTGTTGATGTCTTGCCAAAATATGAGCATGTGTGTCTCATGACAGGAGTACCAAATATACAGAAGCTCTTTCATTTTTAAATGTGAAATTCCTGAGTCTGCAATCTGTTACAGTAATATTGGACAGAATACTCCTACTTTTGTGTGCCCATCAATCTACCACAAAAGTGTGTGGGGGGGGGAGAGAGTGTATTTGGTGACTTTTGGAGTGAGGCAACTTGGCATTCCAAATGGGGTGGCCAAGGATTCTCTTGCCCTACCTTAAACACAAAAAATGATTTGCTGCCATATAATATGGCAGAAGGGATGCGGGTGGTGCTGTGGGTTAAACCACAGAGCCTAGGACTTGCTGATCAGAAGGTCGGCGGTTCGAATCCCTGCGATGTGGTGAGCTCCCACTTGCTCGGTCCCAGCTCCTGCCAACCTAGCAGTTTGAAAGCACGTCAAAGTGCAAGTAGATAAATAGGTACCGCTCCGACAGGAAGGTAAATTGCGTTTCTGTGCACTGCTCTGGTTTGCCAGAAGCGGCTTAGTCATGCTGGCCACATGACCCGGAAGCTGTACGCCGGCTCCCTTGGCCAATAAAGCGAGATGAGCGCTGCAACCCCAGAGTCGGCCTTGACTAGACCTAATGGTCAGGGGTCCCTTTACCTTTTGCCTTTAATATGGCAGAAGTGCTGCTTCAGGAGCCCATTGGAACGGTTTTCTGCTTTTAAAGCAACAAAGTTGGAATGATGCTAAATTTATGACATAGTATCACTCTCAGGAGTATTCTTGGGGGGAAAGGCAGCTGCCCTCATTGACCTCTCCTTCTACCTCTTCTTGTGCACAGGGCTTAGTTGATGATTTCCCCCTCTAATCAAGCCATTGTTTAGCAAGCCTTCCAAGCTAGTTCACTAAAGTTAGAAGACGTAAAACATTCCTGCTTGGCTGAAAAGGTCCACAGCAGTGATATTTTGAGATACACTCAAGATTCATCTTCACAAACAGTGCAAACAACCAAATGAGCAGCATTTTCATGCTCCAAAGAATTTGAACTACCTCAAAATAAAAACAAATGGGACAAAAGAGCTCTTGGAGATATGATGTAAGCTCCTGAACTTCTTATGTCTGATTAACATTATTAATCTGCTCCATGACTTGTCTGGAGGATGCGTTTCTTAGACAGACCATTTGTTTCTAAAATACACCTAATTATCACTTCTCTCTGCTTGCATAGCACAGCTTTCATAGTGCAATCAACTCCTCATTCATCCAAGACCATAATTTTTTTAAAACAACAACAACAACACAAACACAAAATAATTAAGCAAAATAACATATTTACAAACTATGTAAATGCAAAGGGGGGAAAAACAGTTTAGAGTCCTTGTTTCACCACACATTATTTCACAGTCTCTGCAGGATTCTTTTTATTTAATCTAGTGTCAAAACAGATAAGCAAGAACCCTAAAGTAGCTTCAGAGAAGCTTATTCCGTGGTGGCTGAAAGCACATGGAGATGTAATTGTTGGCAGTTCCAACCACATGTCTTTGCACGCTACCACATCCTGAGATTTCTGAGGAAAGCTGTGAGGAAAGGAACCTAATGCTGAGTTTTAAAAGTGGCTGAAATCTGTAAACAATCATCTCTTCATGTAGTAAGATTTAAAATGGCCACTACTTCCTGAAGTTCTATTTCCACCAGATAGGGATTATCATTTTAGGAAGAAAAAAACCACCACTTTTTAAAGTCTTTAAACAAGCTATGGAGTTTATCTACAGCCTTACTGAAAATTGCCTTCGATTTGTTTTGTCTCGTGTTAGGATTTATTCTGGAGTGAACTGCTCTGTTACAGTGAAGTCTGCTCGGAGAAAGTGCTTTTCATACAAAGGAGCTTAATAACTGGAAACAAAAGACGTGTGTGCAGATCAAATATCCTTATTAATGTGAATAGGAATGTGTTGTGAGCTCCATAGAGGTATCTGAGTGCATCTTAGATACCTAGACCAGAACACATGCTTGTCTGTAAACTTGCTTCCCTGTAACTTATACAGTATATGTACAAAGCCAGAGATTTATTTGTTTTTTTAAAAAACCAATTTAAATCCCTTTTAGATCATTTATCTTAAAGTTAAATTGAAACACTTTTGAAACATACCGGTACTTATCGAAAGATATTTGGAGAAATATATTAAAAATAAAATCCCCCATTTTAAACAGCTATTTCCTTTTTATTAAGGTGACCTAATTACTCCATACAGTATTTGTATGTGGGGGGAAACTTTTCCTCTTGGGAACATATTCAGTACAGAATCTATATGAATGGAACCTTAAGTATATAAGGCTGACTTCAGACTTCACCTTCACCAAATGGGAAAGGTTTTTTCTGCCTATGGAAGGCTACTGTTCAGCAGAGGGATCCCACTAACTGAGGGAACTTCAGCTGATTTTTCCACTCCTAATGCATACAACTGCACTACCCCTGTCTCCTAAACATCCAGAACAGTCTGGGATGTGGTACTGAGGTCTGCAGGCAAAAAAGTGCTTCTCCTCTTCTGCTGGTAGAAGTTTGAATCCAACCCATATGTGTACTATGTTGGCATAGAATCTGTCACAGCCTTGAAGATCACATATGTTTATACAGTACGTTACTCATGGCTCCCTCACTTTTATAAATTATTTTGCAAGACTGGTTATTCTGATATGGAACTCTATGTACATTTATAGATGAGCTGTTCTAGTGTTAATGAACTGAAACAGTCTACACATCCATTGTATAGCTGCAGCACATACAATGGTAAAACGGATTTTAGAAGCATGCAGTAAGGAGCAATAATATTTGGAAATGTACCTTTTAATGCTAATACAATGCAAATGCATTTGTTCCATCATATAAATAATACCCCTTGATGTTGGGCTAGGCTGGTGTACCTAATTTGAACTTAATAAAAATGATAAGTGGGTTACATAGCCAATGTGCCTTATGCACTACAATACTTCTCATGCAATAAGTACTTTAGACAGATCTGCTACCACATTATTCCCTGACCCCTCTCTTTAATGCTTGCTTAATGCATATATAAATCTGTGGTCTTATTTGCTGTATCTGCCAAAACCTCTTCCCCCATTTCATTACACAGTATGTAGCTCCCATTATCTTGATATGCATTTTTATTCAAGTGATATACCAATGGGGAAAATGTTTGAGACCCTATACTTTAACAGTGTAAGTGACTGGGGCATTTATAATTTTTCAACAGCAGAATCTTCCATAATTTTCTTTAGTCATTGGGAAACTCTTTCCCTAAATTTGGAGTTTGTTATTAGAATAGTAACAGAAATCAGGCCACCAGCAGCACTTGTTGATCTGCTAGCTATCAGAAAGAATTATAGGGACAAACTACAGACAGCAACCTATTTCTGTAAAGGAGAGATAGGCAGCTTATGGCCCTACAGATGCTGCTGGACTGCAGCTCCCATCATTCCTGACCATTGGCCATGCTGACCGGGGTTGACAGGAGTTGGAAGCCCAACCATATCCAGAGGGCTACAGGACCCCCATCCTTGCCACAAAGCGCTTAGTCATTAAACATTATGCAGACATATTTAACCTTTAGCTGACAAAAGATGCTGCTTAGAAATTCAAGTGGCTTGAATAGTTAATGAGGAAGATTCACAAAATAGAAAAATAAACAGTGGATGTGAACCTTTTCCCGGCAATAGCACAATGTACAAAGTAAATCAGCTTTCCCCAATATTCTCTACTTTTGCCATGTACTGCTGCAATATGCTTCAAAACAGACTTTATCCCAAGATATGGAGACATAATGTCAGATTTGCCTAGATCTGATTCTTTAAAAGCATGAAGGAGAAAAGTACAATTTCCACCTACCCTGCTAGCAAATTTCTGGATAAATTGTGTGGTATCCTCCGGAGTGATGCCTGAGATGTTAGGATGATGACCACAAGAACCCAGAGCTAGTTTTAAGTCCCTTGCTTGGTAGATTATATGTTCATTTGTAGCACCTTCCAGTGGCTCCAAAATATAGGCATTATCCTCAAACAAAATAAGACCCCTGTAGTATAAAACAAATAAATGATGCATTCCTTTATAGTGCTATGTCGTATGCTTGGTTTGCAACAAAGTGACAGATTTTCAATAAGTATGAAAGAATAGCATATGTTTAGATCAAACCCCAATGGGGCACAACTATAAATTCTGCATACTGTAATCTTGGCATACAGTTCGCTACAATGAATATATTGTTTCTCTCTGCCTAAACCCTGCAGCCCAGTGCCAAACTGCATTTGCATTTTATAGCAATGCATGAACATTCCTCTTCCCAGAGAGACAACGTCATCTGGCACAGGGCTGGTGCTCAGCAACTCTTTCTGATATTTTGAATTATTACGACTTTACTAAATTGTATTAATTGTATTAATGAATTTATTCTTCTTTGTTTTATTTATATGTTACTGTATTTGATATTATAGTGTTTGCAACTATAATATCTATAGATATATTATATAAATAAAATATATAGATATTATCACAACTATGGTGATTATTGTGAGCTGCTTTCAGCTCAACACTTGTTGGAAAAGTGGAATACAAATATCAAATCAATATCAAGTGACCATTGCTCAAGCCTTTGCAGTGTACTTGTTTTGGAAAACTCCGAAGAAAAATTAACAAACAGAAACAACAATCTTTAAACTCTAGTATGGGTATTCAACATGCCAAAGGGTATGACTATCAGCAAATACCAATGAAAACAAAATTAAACAAGGAAACAGGATCAATTTAAAAGAACTTTTTTTTTTTAATCAGTTAATAAGACCAAATTGGTTTGTTGAGAATGGTGAGAGTGGGTGCATGAAGAATTCAGCACATATTGTTAAGAGTCTTATAATTACTCCACTATGTGTTCAGCTCAATGCTCGATCAATGATCACTGTGCCAAAAGCACACACCATTTTAAGCAGCTTTATAACATCATTGTCATCCCACATTTAAGAGCAGAAATTCTTCCAAGACAGCTTACAAGGAAAATAAAAAGACATTAATAAAATCACATTGAAATGACACAAAAAAAATGAATGAGTCTTCAGGATTCTTCCCAAGTGCAGCCGGTTTTGTAGGTGGGAAGTTGAGTGGGAACAATCCTGATGGAATAGACTCTGAAGTCTTCTCTTCTTTGCTTACTTGACTCACTCGCCTTCTTTCACACAGGTTGGAGGGGAGACAGAGAACCCAGGTAGAGCAGGCTTTGAGAGCTGGCTCTGAGATCTTTGAGTGCCTACCTGCTTGCTTGGTGCTCCTGTTCCTTCCCCGTTGTATGTAATGACTTGCAAGTTGGATATGTGAACCAAAACAGGACTGTGTCACCACATGCCCTCCCTGCATTGGGAACGTCCAGTCTACATTCTCACAATGTTCAATGAAGAATGAAATCAAGGAGGCATCCAAGAGAGAGCTCAAAGTATAGGTGATGGTGTGGAAGCAAGAAGTCTGTTACTTGCTCCTCTTCAGCTCAAGCCCGCTCTTCCACCAATGGGTATCAAACCCATTGCAGGGGCCAACACGCAATTTAATTCCTGACAATGAATGTGGATCACCTCCATGAGGGATAACATGAAAACTAGCTCAGTCTTTGTTGCAAAACTGGTACTGAGCTGGAGACAAAGATATCTCGATTTCTTCTAAGCACCTACCTCCCCAGTTTTCATAGTGCAATACAAATCACCTCTCTACACCACAACTGATTCTCCTTCTGCAAGATAGGGATAACACTTAGCTCTCTCAACAGGGTGTTACAAGGCTTAACTAGATCCTTTCAGAAAGCATCTTTAGGAATAAACAGCAATAATTCCTACTGCTTTTGAAAAGTGGCTGCACTCCGGCTTATGTAATTACTGCCAAAAGCTTTGAGCTGTATAAGAGATTCTTTAATTCCTGTATCCAAATAGCTATGAGCTACTGGTACTTAATACACAGTATTAGCTACTTCCCTAGGCAAAGAGAACTTTTCCTGTGTGTAAGACCCTGCTCCAGGGAAGCTGGGAGGGCACAGTCTTAAAAATTATGCCAAGCCTACAAGATGATCTAGAATCTTTTATGGGGTAATATAATGACCAGGTTTTACTTATCACATGCCAATCAACACAGCATTCCAATCAAAAATTGTTTCTAAACAACAATTTTCTTTCAAATACTCATCAATAAAATAAAATAATGGAAAGCTATAACATGTGCTATAATTGTCCTTGATTACCAGAGTTATTTTTTCATAGCGTTCCTTCCTTAATCATTGTCTCCGTTTTGTCCCTTTTTTAGGAGATCAGATTAATAGGTGCCTAATGTGACTTGCTGGCATTGTGGGCTAGCAAGTAGGCAGATGTCTTATTTTTAGCACACGTTGATGTAAATGCTTTCCTATGAATACTAAGGCTGGAATCCTGCACACCCTTACCTGGGAGTAAGTTCCATAGAACGAAGAGTAGGATTACTCACCCTCCCACAGAACAAACCTTGGAGTGATGTGGCCCTGATCTTAGTTGGTTAGAGTGTGGTGCTGATAACACCAAGTTTGCAGGTTTGATCCCATAAGGGACAGCTGCATATTCCTGCATGCACCGGGTTGATCCTCAGGGTCCCTTCCAATGCTATGATTCTATGATCCTCACTGTGGGAAACTGCACACTTGCTCATTCTCACTAGTGAAACATGCCAATGATAGGATTGCATCACAATGCTGGTGCAAAGGTGCCAGTCATATCCTGTAGCAGCACTGGATTCCTTAAGCTTGATCCTATATACCAGGCATCCCCAAACTCAGCCCTCCAGCTGTTTCTGGACTACAACTCCCATCATCCCTAGTTAACAGGACCAGTGGTCAAGGATGGGAATTGTAGTCCCAAAACAGCTGGAGGGCCGAGTTTGGGGATGCCTGCTATATACTCTTACAGTGGAGTACACAGAGGATAGGATGCAGTGGTGTTTTAAGTTACCCTCAATAAAGCTGAGAATGGCACTGAAGATGACTTATTCAGCCACATGCAAACATTCCTAGTCACTGCGTGTCCTGCAACATGAATGAGACTCTGCAAAGATACAACCAGCAGTGGCCAACAACTTCCCACAGCTGCTAACTTTATGAGAAAGCTTAATTAAATAAATGTGGCACTCTTCTGGGGATTTCCCCCCCTCCCATGTTCACAGCCTTTATAATATCTAAATAATGTGCAAAATGTAGAAGTTTTTGTCTTAATTTTGTTGGAAATATAAACTTAAAATAGCTCTGCTTTATTTAAGGTCAGAGAGAATTCTTGATTATTTCCTCCTGAGGGCTTCAGTTTTCAGATTTATATTTTATTAGTAATGATAGGTTTTTAAAAGCTATCACATGTTCATCACACAGCAGCACTAAGTGCTAGGTTGTCCTACAAATAAGTTCTTTCTGTAACCACAGTTCATTCCTTCACAGCAGTAGGGAATTGGGGTGACATGGAAGGCTGCAATCCGATGCACACTTACCTGGAATTAAATCCCTAGAAGTAAGTAACTCAGTGGGGCTTACATTCATTCTGAGTAGACACTGTTCAGCTTAACTTTAATGGTGCCAACTAAAGGTCAGCGGGCTTTCTGGTCCAGGATCTGCTTTGCATGTGGCTAAGTCTCAGGTTCAATCTCTGGCATCTCCAGGTAGCTTTGATAGACCTCGGTCTAAAACCCTGGAGAGCCGCAGCCAGGCAGGGTAAGCAATACTGAGTGAGATGACTCATTGGCCTGACTCAGTATAAAACATTGCTTCCTATGTTCACTTGTGCTATAAGGTGTTTCCTCCATCCCATACCAAGAGACAAGATGGACAAGACTGTACAAAAAACTGCTGATTCAGCATAAAGGAGGGGAAAGGGAAGTCAGACACTGTGACGCTCACTTCTGTTCAGTAGGTAGTAAAACGTCAGGAAAGGATGAACTCTTCCTCTGACTCAGAAGACAAGGTCAATTACATTGTTTTACCACCAGCAGTGAAATAGATCTACCCATTTCAGAATATAACCGCAGCAGCACAGGGTAGGGGAAACTGGCTGTTCTGCTGTCTGCCAAACCAGGAGTGGGAACCTTTTACAGCTGTTTCCAAAGCTCTCCCATCCAGAACCATTTCGACAGGTGAACAAGACTGCCCACTTGCCAATATCTGGCAAGGTTAGGTGTTCTCATGATTTAAGGTTGTCCTACTTACCTGAGTCCAGAACATGTACTCAAAGTTACTGCAGACTCGGCATAATCTTGGACATGACCATGGTAGTAGCAATGAGCCTAATTGAACAGAGAATAGTGAGGGGGGAATCAGTATCTATAGCTCAGCTCATTTCATAAGTAATGCTAAACCAAACTACAGTTAAGCATGAACAAACAAGCTGCAGCTCTTCAGAAGGAAAAAACAAGGTTGGTTCACTCTAGACAAACTATAAACTATAGTCATGGTTTGTTCTTGGCTTCTCTAGGTGAAACAAACCGTGAGCCCAGGTTCAGGGATGCCAGCAGGCTTTCCTGGGCCCAGTACACTGTTAACAATAACTAGGGCCAGCTCTAGCTTTCTGGGGGCTCAGACTATCAGTGGGCCTCTTATCCTCAAACCACACACCCCTTCCTCAAGGCCCCCGTTGTTGGTATCCATTTTGTCTCAAGAGACATTGGAGTGTGCCTCCAGGGGTAAAACCACTGAAGAATAAGAGCATTTGTTGCTGCTGCTGCTGAGACCAGCAACTCATAACTGCTGCCTCCTGTGTTACTTCTGCTGTGTGAACAGCACTCTGCTGCCTCCTGTGTTACTTCTGCTGTGTGAACAGCACTGAAGTGACTTTTCCAGGGTGCAAGCCTGGGCAGTGTGTATGGAGGTCCTGGGCTGCCCAGACGACAAGACCCCCACTCCCTCGGCCTCACTGATGTGCTCCAAAGGAAAGCAGACCAAAAGATGTGGCGGCATCAGCTTGGCGGCAGGAGTTGCCAGAAGGAGGTCCCACCCTACGGTTGCTACCTATCCCTAGAAAAGCGGGGTCATCCTTTTTCTTTTTTGGAAAAAAGTGTCCTCCCCCCGTATTCCAACTCCTTTTCCTCCTCAAAACTGTGCAGGCAGAGGGTGGGTCCAGTGGGAGGAGGAGAATGAGAGTCGGAGTGGGAGTTTGGGAGGGAAAAGGATCACAGGACATGGGCAGAGGGTGGAGCGAGGCTGGGAGGAGGAGCTTGAGAGAGAGAGTCTTTGCGTACAGAGGGTGGGGCGCAGGGAGTGAAAGAGGGAGCTTGCAGTGCATGAGCCTGCCACAATGGAGTGTCAGGTTTTGCATGGGAAGCGGGGTGGCAGGTGGGTCGGGTTGCAGGGGCCTGGTCTGGTGCGGGAAAGAGTTTTTGTGCAAGCAGAGAGGGGGGTTTCCATGGGGCAACCAGGAGAGAAAGGAAATTTGTCTGTAGATTAGGGGAAAGATAATGACACCACTATCACCAATTCCTCACTGAGAGCATCCTTAAAAGAGCTGGCTGTCTTTGCATGCTGCAGTGTTTGGCGGGAAAGCTTTCATAAGTTGGTTCCTTAGAAGGCTTAGTTGGTCATTCATGCTCAGTCATGGTTTGGTTTAGAATTAAATGTGAACCAGGTCAGTATGTGTGCTCTTATTGTTGACACACAAAACTTTATGTTCCTCTTAATGGAAAAGCCTTCTCTGAATTCAGGCTATTAAGGAAATAACCTGAAATAATCATTTTACCTGTTTGTATTTAATGCTGGATTAAAATAAGCTTATGCCAATAATGATGCTGTGCCTCATTCAATAAAAGACAAAGATCAAACAAGTATTTAAAACATTTCTTTATGAGACGCCTGCTCTTTTGATTATGTTATTGGAAAACTATGATGGGAAGCATTTTGTAAAATTAAACAGCAGAGCAAATTACACTGTCATTCACCTTTAGGCTTTCACTGTAAGATGTAAATTGTCGTTAGTAATATGAGGGAGATCCATAAGACATAATTAAGCATACTGTGCAATGTAATAAAACAATTTCCTGGTTTTATAGCTCCAGAAGAAGAAAAAATCAGGTGAAAAGAAATTGGGAGGCTGAAAGCATTTTATTAAACTATGCTGACTTGGAAGTGGTGTGTTATTAAGAACAGGAATAACAGAGAACTGTATTTTCAGCAGCAACAACCCTGTTATGTTTTGTGGCTGGGTTATTGTATTTCTTTAATAAAACCAACTGCTTACAAAGGACAACCACAACAAAAGATACATACTCAGTAAAGATGCACATTTGCTATTGTTGATGAAAGGTAATACCATATTTCCAATTATAGACCTGGCTGGGAAATAATGATTATATTATGTCCAGCATTTCTTTTTCTTTTTCATTTCTCGCTCCTTTGAATACCATATGGAAGCCAAATGCCTCACTGTCAAAGGTTGCTATCTTATTAGTGCAAGGGAAAGTTATCACTCATATTTCAACCTGACAGTCATCTTATTTCGCCTCTTATTACTTGGTTCATTCACATCTAAGCTGCATTAATTAACCTTTTCAGTTTCAGGGCATGGTTTTCAATTACATAGTCTCAGACAGAAGGCTTCTAAAGACCACCTTGATTTTGCTGGTGAAAGCAATAGCATGAAAAGATCAGGGTTGAGTTTTAATAGTTCAGGAGCATGAATTTTTGGCAAATTCGATTACACCATAAAGAAAATATTAGTTTAGCGCCAGAGTATTTCTTCTTTTCTTTTCTTTTTGATGGAAATGAAATTGTACACAGTGAGAAGGTTATAATGTGTTTGCAGCACACATGCATGGATAAAAACTCAAGTTATAAATTAAATGGCAATCTCAAGATATGTCTAGATTTTTTAAAACCTGAACTAGAACAACAAATAACAAATTTATTGTTAATAAAATGTAAAATAAGAAACTTTTAAAATGCATGGTTGATATCCAACGTAAGTCATATTCAGCCAGAGCAGACCCATTGAAATCAAAATATATAAGTCTGTTTATTTAAATGGGGATATTTAGAGTATGACTAAAGTTGGATATCACCATGTGGATATATAATTTATGTTAAAGGTTTTTATAAACTTATAAAATATTAAGGCAATGTAGAGGAAAAAATAAATAAATAAATCTAAAATACACACCAGAGTAAAACTGTTAAAATAACAGCACAACACTAGAAAATAATCAGAGCACAGTAATTTAAAAATCCATTTAGCATGCATGTGAAAGAGCAGATTGTATGAGCATGCCTTATCTTAGCTGGTGATGGATTCCACATGAGAGGAGACTTATCTATCTATCTATCTATCTATCTATCTATCTATCATATATATACAAACAATGCTATGTTTTTAAAAATTATAAACCAGAGGCTTAAACTCAGTCCCCTTTAAGTGTCCATCTTCTCTCTGACAAGAGAAGACAGGAGGCACAGTGAACACTAGAATCCAGGGAGAAGACACAATGATCTGAAGGGAAACAGGGTGGTATTAAACATTCCCCAGTAAAACCTATATTTATGCTGTCATTAGTTTTGCACCAAGCTAGAGCACATCTATAACTGTCGAAAAGCTGAGAGCTAATATTAAAACATGCATGCATAATTTCTACTGTCATAGATGCTAAATTAAGGACTCAAGCCATGTAAGTTGTTCTTGCCAAAATAAGCCATTCCTCATTTTTGGCATTGATCATGCCAGGTATGATGAAGTAAGGGATAGATCAATTAGACATCCTTGTTGATATCCAATAGTAGTGTCTGACTCACAAACCCCCAGATGTTTTATTTTTTTGTATATTTGGGGATCTAGATAATGAACAGCAATGATATTTTTTTCCCCTTAATTCAATGACCCAAGACCTTAAGTTGGTTGGTGATAGTGCCAACTCCCATGCTAATTCCCACCTGTCCAAACAGCACAGTGGAGGAATTAGCATGGCCTGCACAAGGGAATAATGTACACATCATCCACTCCACATATGCCATCCAAATATGCTAACTAACATGTTCAGTACTTGTATGTTTTGCTCTACTGGATAAAGAGCAGTTTGGGGGATTAATTTTATTCAGGAAAACAGTGGGGGGAGGGAAGAGTTATCCCTTCTGCATGCACTGAGGCAGGCTTCTTTAAACTCGGCCCTCCAGATGTTTTTTAGCCTACAACTCCCATGATCCCTAGCTAGCAGGACCAGTGGTCAGGGTTGATGGGAATTGTAGTCTCCAAACATCTGGAGAGCTGAGTTTGAGGAAGCTTGCACTGAGGTCTCCTGATTGGGGCACCGGAGGGTGTTTAAGCTATTTTTAAAACCTGTAAGATATATGATAATGGATTTCTCATCATCTTATCTACTTTCTAGGTGAAAATCGTGCCTCACAAAAATCAGAATTAAAATCAAAAGTCAGCAGTATAGAACACTCTGGATGAAGCTTTACTTAGCAAGACTTCCTTAATTCTGAGATTTTGCCATTTTGCAGAGGTAAAAATACATAAAATTAGTAGCAGCTCACTTTCACTATTTGAAACTAGCAGTGAATATTTCACAAACTGTGGTGACAACATGTTTTATTTGCAGGAAAACGTATTTTTACAATAAATATATGTCTAAGCATTAAAATGTTGGGAGTGCAAGATGCATTGCATTTTGGTATCAAAAAGGGTTCTACTGCAATATTTAAAAAACTGTTTTAACTGGTTAGTCTACCAGGGTATAAATTGCTGCTTCAATTGTTCACCTTTATGGCTAATTAAAAAAAAACTTTAAAAAACCTTACGGCTCCAATCTAAGACATGAACCTCCATTTACTACTGTCTTATTAAGGAACTTAACAAGATGTGTAATGCTTCTACTTCTACATCAAACATATACATTTTTAAAATGCAGTTAAGCTGGATCTAATCAGCAGATAAAAGTAAAATGTAGTAATCCAGACCAGGCACTGTACTGTTTTAATTAAGAAGGATCTTAATTTGAGTCAGCAATGTGATGCAGCAACAACAACAAAAGCTAAGGCTATTCTAGAGTTGTTTGACAATGAAACCGACTCCCTTGGAAGGTGGTGGACTCTCCTTCCTTAGAGGTTTTTAAGCAAAGGAATGATGGTCATCTATCATGGATGCTTGAGTTGAGATTCCTGCATTGCAGGGGATTAGACTAGATGACTTCCAAGACTATAATTCTAAGTTTTAAATACAAGTGGGACAGGAAAATACAATTGCTCCAAAGCATCTCTATATATTTATAGAAACAAAGGTATATACAGTGGTGCCTCGCAAGACGAAATTAATTCGTTCCGCAAGTTTTGTCGTCTTGCGATTTTTTTCATCTTGCGAAGCACGGTGTCGGGAAAGTTTTGGAAAAGCTTCAAAAATCACCAAAGTCTTTAAAAACCTCAAAAAAGGCTACCACACCGCGTTCTATGAGTTGCTCCTCGAAGTCAAGTCGCAACTGTATTAACGGTGTTAAGAAAAAGGAAACAAACTTGCAAGACGTTTCCGTCTTGCGAAGCAAGCCCATAGGGAAAACCGTCTTGCGAAGCAGCTCAAAAAACAAAAAACCCTTTCGTCTAGCAAGTTTTTTGTCTTGCGAGGCATTCGTCTTGCGAGGTACCACTGTAATCCCTTCTGAGGAAAGATCAGGTAAGATAGGGAACTTTTTCAGTCCTTCTCCCCCCCCCCCAAAAAAAAATACCTACTGTGACGGAAAATTTTGTTTTGCTGGGCAGGTTGGGTCACCAAGTGTTTTTCTTTTTCTTTTTCCTTGCTAGCAAACGGTTAACGAATGGCAGCTTCTGATTGGCCAAGGTTCCAGGAGAGGGAGTTTAAGAGACCGTTGAGTAGGTTGGGAGATAGGTTGGGAGACAGGGAGTGAGAGGAGAGAGAGTTGGTTCTGGGTAGAAACATCCGCTCTGGGGAATATATCAAAAGCTAGAGAAATAAGTCTCTGAGCTTAGTGTGAAGGACAGTGTGTGGTGTCCTGTATGAGTAATTAAGCCAGGAATTAACTGGGAGGCTGAGGCTGAGCCAGGAGGAATAGAAGCTGGAAAGATACAGTCTACTTAGGTCTCATTCCAGTCAGGAGGGGAGAGATTCTTCTACAAAAAGAGAAGATTCCCAAACCAGTTAAGAGGGGTGTGGAGATCCCTTGGGTCTGTTACTTGGAGTGCCTCAGGAATAAGGGGTGTGCAACTGACAGGAAGTACCACCTTGTTTAAGAACCAAAGTATAAAGCAGCAACAGCTGTGCAACAACTGAGAAAGAAGTGAAGTCAAATTACTGGAAATAAGCTGAGCATTTACCCTTTAGTCTAAAAACCTGTAAGATCTACCTGAAGTGAAGTGCACAAAACTTATAACTATTAAAGCCCCTCCCACCATGCACTACTTAGGACAGTTGTGCATTTTGAACAAAGAAACCTGAAAACTGCCTAAACAGTGATTTCAAACCACTCTATTTCATAGTTCCCCTTCTGTTCTTTTAATGACCAAGTATTGCACCTCTACCTCCCCACAGACAAAGTCACAAAACTTACCGTGTAATTACGCGCAAGAACAGCACCAGTACCATCTTCCAAATAGTGTGTTTCTGTGAAGTTGCCAGCAAAAAGGTCACTGGAAGAGAAAGAGGATATCTTAAAACATAATTTCAAGACCAAATCTTTTTTACTTAATTACTTTTTAAAACAAAATTAAAGTGGAAGAGTAGAAAGCTCAATAATGGAATAAAATAGTTATAATACTGAACGAAGTCTGTGCACATTGTTATAAGGGGATTTACTACAAGGTTTTATAAATTAGCCTCTCTGATTGTAAAATCACTGAGTGGCTATTATGAGGTGATTATTTATGAATTCAGATTTATTTAATATGTAACACTTAACCTACCCTGTGTACTTTATATTTCAGATGAGCTGCTTTTTTCTATTAGAAAATGGTTCGAGATTTTTATGCATCATGTCAAATTAACAAGGCAAAAATGTAGACTTTAAGCTGCCTCAAAGGCAAATTCCACTCTATCTCAAATTTACAGATATTGTGAGTGAGGCTGGTGTAACTTCTTAGGTGTATATGCAAACGTCCTAATACTAGCTAAAGTAAGGGTTGGTGTCTTATTCTGGATGTAAGCTCTGGAAAGGGAAAGAGTGTCTGTAACACTGGCATTGGTCAGAAGGTGTAGTCAAGACAATTCATTTCTCTTTCTAAGCGGTTTCGTCCAATCCAAGGAATTACATGGTGCTAAGAAAGTCAGTACTACAGTGGTCTGCATTGCAATTACCCCATGCTGGGGATCAAGGTGCCCATGTCTGAACAGAATTCTGAACAAGCAATTTTGCTATTTAAGGCAATTTAAGGGAACAGATGTCACTGTGACTTAATTGCTGAAAATTTAGCATGCAATGTAAAGTTTTTAAAACCTAATTATGCCAGCCTGAGTTCTGGAACAGAAGACAGTTCCTTAGAATTTCTACAGCTTCCAAAAAATGACACTATTCCTATAATGATCAGTCTTGTTTCAGAGCTTGATTCTTGTAGCACCTACTGAGTTACATGATTGACTGAGCTCATGATTAGCGGCTACTACTTCAAAATAAGGGGAGCAACCTAGTTCTCTCAAAACTTGGGGAAATTTTATACTTATAGGTTCTCCACTGCACTAACCATGAGAAATAACCCAAGGACACTCCATTGTTATACATTCCAATTAAAACTAATACCGCCACTGAACATGGTCGCTACAATTTTCTGCCAGAAGCAATATTCCTGAAGGTGGAACTTTGTCTTTTTCTATATGTATATTATACCCTTATAAAGAAATGTGCTTCTTAGCCAAGGGGCCGTTTCTTCTTGAAGTAGTGGCAAAAAATAGAGAGAGGGAGTGGTAACTGGATGTCAGTCATTTGGAATGGAAAGTCGCAGAGGATTAAGACAGAAGTATTATTACAACAGCATATCCTATATTTTCTATGCACCACATTTTATAAATGTATTGTATACAAATGTTGCAAGTAAATAAATGAATGAAATATTTGTGCAGACAGAATGCACATGGGAAAGGGATGGGGTAATGCTTGCTGGCTCCAGAACCTACATAATCATTAATTAAAACTTCAGAACAGAACCTATTGGCATACAAAGTAGAGTAATCACCTGTAAACAACCTGTATCACATGGTTTATGGATCATCTGTATTGTCTCAAGCAAAAGAATATGCTTCAACTTTCAAATAAAATAGCCTTCATTCAGTTGCAAATATTTATGCTTGAAAGTTGGGTTAGGGGATGAAGAGGGGGGGGGGGCCTTGAATATATTCATAGCCACTATGTGAAAATATATGTGAGAAAGGTTCTCATTATTTTTTCCTGGGAACTTACAACCACCTGAAGAGGAATTTGTGTATGAAAACAGAATAAATGAAAAGTTAATACACTGTGGCAGCTGTGGTGGTAGGGGTCCCTGTACTGGTAATACAGGTGGAAAAAGAACTCTTGGGGGGGGGGATTCCTGCACAACTGAGCAGGCTAGGAAGAGCTAGGATGAACGTTCAAGAACTACTGTAGAAGGAGGCTTCACAAAACAAACTCCTTTATGTTGGGTCTGGAACTTAACAGGTTAAGAAGTTCCCATGATGCCTCAGCATTCTGACGTCAGCTTTCGAAGCTGGGAGGAGCTTGGGAGGAGTTCTGTCTCTTCCTCCTGGTTCTTTGAGGGAGAAAGTCGCAGTTTTCCTCATGGCTGCGGTGAGCCCAGGAGATCCCTGGGGAATGTCGGAATAAAGAACTGAAAATGGACAAACCTGGACTCTGTATGTGTTTGTCAAAGGACGTGGCAGTTTTTCACCGCTGTGTTTATCTCTGCTAAGGTGTGACTGAGAGCTACTGGACGACGGAGCTGAGTGGCGCAGCTGAGGGAAGCGCGCCGGACCTGGCTGCCATAAATAGCTAATTGAGGATCGCAAATCAATTAGCGGGGTCCCAATAAATCAATTCCACAGGTTATGGGTACTTAATTACCGCTTGTAAAACTGTCACTGGAAGTGCCGGAATGCGTTTGAAGTTGCGGTTCAGAGCAACGGAGTTGCGGCAGGAGGTGGTGAGATATTTGCCTGTTGCTAAGAGGCAAAAGAGAGCAGCTGACTGAAAGATGCAAAGTGGCTGCCTGTGTTGCTGAGTGCTGGGACCAGCTGGAGCTCTGGGAGCTGAGAGCAGCAAGGAATCGTTTCTCCACGGAGAAGGGAGAGCCTGAGAAGCTGAAACTGACTGTAAGTACAGCTTGGGGCCCCTTGGGAGAACGGAAGAGGATGGCAGGCTGCCAGGTCTTGGAGGACATTCCATGCTCACTTTAAGAAGTTGGGCAACCTGGCTGCTGATCTGAAGCCTATTGTTCTGGGTGCCAGGAAGCCAGAGGCCGCTTGGCTAGCGCTCCAGGGAGTTTGTGAGGCTGGAGGCGACAGCAAGGGCCGGGAGATGGCTGCTTCAGAACAGGAAGGCAAGATGGCGCTGACCACCTTCGTGAGAGCCGGTGCACAGCTGGGAAGGGCTGTGGGCCCCAGAGGGGGGGCGAAGGGACTATTGCCACTGCTGCTGTTGCTGCCAGGTTTGCAGAGTCTAAAAGGGCTGTCTGGGGATGTGCTGCGTTTGCTGTGAAGCTTCAGCAAAAGGCCAGAGCCCTGGAGAAGGAACACAAAAGCCTAAAGATGGCTGGAGCCCCTGTCCCTGATGCTTTAGCCACAAGGAGTGCTGCTGAGCAGGTCGGGGGGGGGGCGAAGGTTTCCAAAGGCACGTTTAAAAAGTTTTCCACTGTACGTGCTGGAATGAAGTGGAGGTTCAGAGTGGGCGGAGCTGGCAAGGAGTGCTTTTCCGGAAGAAGGAGAAGGAGGCCAGCTGGGAGGAGCCCAAGGCAGTGTTTTTCCAGTGGAGTTCGTCATTGCTACACGTGTAATGCAACGGGACGCTTGCGACGCTGCTGCCCATGGAGAGCGGAGACAGCTGGGCAGGAAGGTCCCAAGGTCAACCAGCTGGGTTTCCATTGGGAGTCAGTCTGGGAGAGGAGGCCAGCGTGGGAACGCAAGGGAAGGACGTGTCTCAGACGCTGGGGAGGGTTGTTTTTCTTATCACTGCTTCTATGGCAACTGTGAAGAACAACTCCAGCCAGGACACGGTGACACGCTGGGTGTTTTGGATTCTACTATCAGGCAGCACCTGATAGGCAAGCCTGCTGGCAAAATGCGGAACTGCAGGGCTGTTTCAACAGGAACAATTGTTATGTTAGCAGACGGAATGAAAAAGTCGGTTTCTGCTGTGGCTAACGTGTTTTTCTCTCCTTTACAGGAGGAGCTAGAGGTCTGCGTTGTGCCGGGACTGAATTGTTGTCTTTTATCTGTATCTGCTCTAATGAAGCAGGGGTTCAAAATTTGCTTTGAAAATGACACCTGTTCCATTTTCAGAGGGGGGCGACAACTGGTCAACATGAAAAGGGAGAACAATTTCTTTGTTCTGGAGTCACCTCTGGAGGGTGGTGGGAATGCTGGAAAAGCACAGGCGCAGTGTGCTAAGGTTCCCAGTCATGTGCAAAAGTTGCACAGGTGCACAAAAGGGTGTAAACTCCGGAAATGTGGGAGGTCCCTAGGGTGCAGGGCATGCCAAGGGTGCAAAGGTACTTGTTTTTCCCGGGTTTGGGAGGGTAGCCAAAGAAGCTTTTGAGCTTGTTCACACAGATCTGTCAGGACCCATGAGGTGTGAGAGTCTGGGTGGGGCCAGGTATGTGCTATCGCTGACAGATGGCCACAGCCAGGTTGGCTGGTGTCTCTCTCTCAAATCACAGGGGGAGGCAGCGCAACTGATCAAGGATTGGGTTGCGGAGGTGGAACTAAGGTTTTCCACCAAGGTGCAAGGGTTCAAGAGCGACCGAGGGTCACAGTTTACTGGGTCTGCTCTGGAGGAGTTTTTCAAGGAAAAGGGAATACGTCACCAGGTGACGGGTGCAAAGTCTTCTCAAGGGAGAAGGGAGGCTGTGGCTGAACCCGGTGATGGGGATCGGGTCCAGAATCAGGGTTCAGAACCCGGTGATGGGGACCAAGTCCAGGGTCAGGGTTCAGGGCAGGTTTGGGCATCTCCAAGAGTTGTGAAAGGAGTGTCCAGGTGTGAGGCTTCATCTCCGGTAAGCGTAATGGAGAAAGCTCACGGACGGGTTGTCAAGTCAGAGGGGGAAGAGTCTGACGGAGAAGACACAACTGCTGGCCCTAAAGGGTCAGTAGGGTATCAGGTCACAGGTGCGTGGAAAAGTGTCGCACAGTGTGATTCTGGGAGTGTTGAAGGGGTTCAACAGGTGCCTGGGAAAGATGCCGGGAAGGGGCACAAGGCAAAGGTAAAGGTGTTGAACTCAAAAGGGTCTTGTCAGAATGGTTTCGGCAAGAGGGGGTGTTGGGTCTGGAACTTAACAGGTTAAGAAGTTCCCATGATGCCTCAGCATTCTGACGTCAGCTTTCGAAGCTGGGAGGAGCTTGGGAGGAGTTCTGTCTCTTCCTCCTGGTTCTTTGAGGGAGAAAGTCGCAGTTTTCCTCATGGCTGCGGTGAGCCCAGGAGATCCCTGGGGAATGTCGGAATAAAGAACTGAAAATGGACAAACCTGGACTCTGTATGTGTTTGTCAAAGGACGTGACAGTTTTTCACCGCTGTGTTTATCTCTGCTAAGGTGTGACTGAGAGCTACTGGACGACGGAGCTGAGTGGCGCAGCTGAGGGAAGCGCGCCGGACCTGGCTGCCATAAATAGCTAATTGAGGATCGCAAATCAATTAGCGGGGTCCCAATAAATCAATTCCACACTTTATTGCCAGAATATCAGAAAGTCAGCATGTTTCTCTGCTGGTAGCCAGCAAAGAAGTTCAAATGGGAATTGGTCTTCATAAAAATAATACTAACCCTTTCCTTTTCTGACTCAAGCTCTCAGGAAGATTTAAAGTCAAAACAAGTAAAAACAAGTAACATTAAAAATGAACAAACCCCCCAAACCCTGAATCCCTCAAATACGATGCCTTGCAGAAACCCTAAACCCAAACCCAAACTCCTTTGGGTATGCAGAGCTAGTATTTGGACCCTGACCTTTAGAGCACACAGGTCAATGCATATGCCCCTGATGGTATGGTAAGTAACATCATGTCCTTCAGGGCTTCATGTGGATAAGAGATGTGGAACAGATGTGTGATTAATGACATTAGTCCTCATGAGCTTGAACATTCATTCATTCACTGAATTTATATCTCACCCTTCCTCCCGAAGGAACCCAGTCACTCACGCAGAAAACTCACTGAAATGTTTCTACAACTATGCGTGAAAGTCATTTTAGGTGGCAACCAGCCCACTGCACCCTACAGTAGGTGAATGAAACAAAAGGAGAGGATATAGGCTGCTACTGCTGCTGTATTTGCTATTATTAAAATTTACAGGCACCAACATATTATTTCTGACTGTCTGGTAGGGATAGAAACAGGAACCCTTGATTCCGTGAGCAACTACCTCATGTGGGAAGGCACCAGAGTTTCACTTTAGAGCATCTTCTAGAACAGTAAAGTATTTAAGGCCAGAGGTCATCCTAGGCAGGAAGGGCTTCCTGTTTGAACAGGAACTTTGAGCAACCATGGTCTTCCTGGTACATCTCCATGCATTTTGCTGACTTTGACTCCCCTTTGACATCTGCCCATAGTTCAGGACTAGCACCACCTAAGAAACCTGGCACCAAGTATTTACAGGACGTTACTTATACCTGTTAAAGTCAATCAATATTCTGCCATTGTGTAAGACTATATACAGCAACAATGTTGAGCAGTATTCTTTGCAGGAATAAAAGCAGGCATTCTGGTGTTTCATTGACCTAGGTTTCAGAGAGCAGATTGGTTTTAAAAAGCAATGGATAAAAAGATACAGGGGTACCTCGGTTTACAAACTTAATCCGTTTCGGAAGTCCGTTCTTAAACGGAAGCCATTCTTAAACAGAAGCACGCTTTCCCTAATGAGGCCTCAAATCCATTCAGATTCCGTTCTTAGACTGAGGTAAAGTTTGCAAACTGGGACACTACCTCCAGTTTCGTGGAGTTCGTAAACCGAATTGTTCGTAAACAGGGCTGTTCTTAAACCGAGGTACCACTATACTATAGAGTTGCAAAAATCAAAGGAATCTTTTGTGTAAGTAGAAATATTTTGTTTTGTTTACTTAAACAGAACTTAAGATTCTACTGCAAGAATCCTCCTTTTCGCCTTCCTCCTCTAAATGTGATGTACTGTATTTTACTCTTCGGTCTTGTTCTATGTTTTTTGATAGCGCTCTGACAGCTAAATGAAAAGGTGAGTCCTGAACACCATAGCCTCCAGGGTAGACACTTCTCTTTTTTTGGTAGAAGCAGCAGTTATCTCCTCTTTCGAAAATGACTTTAAAAGCTGCCCAGTGGAATAAACACTTAGTGCTGGTACAAGGAGATTTACAAGTCATGTGTGGGCACTTCTCTGAAGGGTTATCAACAGTAAGTACAACAAGCACTCAAGTTCAGCAAGAAGGAAAGGTGTGTGCAGAGGTCGCATCATGCATGGAACTCATGCTTAACGATCAAACACCACATTTGACACATGTATCCATTAGATAATTTGTCTCCCTTTGGAAAGAGATGTAATTTACAGAATTGATTTACATTTTTTTCCTGCACCCCTCTGGTAAAGGAAAGGTGATAAATAAAGGAAAGTAAACCAATTTAGATGGTAATCTTATTAACATAATTGAATGAATGCAACTAAGAAAAGACATGGGTTAAAACAACATTAATTCATCATACTTCGGGATCTACCATATGTTTTGTCACCACACTTAGGAAAAACAGCACATCTCTTTGTACAGCTTGCTATGGGTTCCTACCAGAAGATAAGTGATAACTTTGAATGCTGGGACAAGGTTTGCGCAGCTGTAGCCTCCCTGTTATTGAATAAATTCCTTAATTAATCCTCTGAAGCCCAAATTAGTAAAAATAAAATAAAAGTTTTCCTCTTTTGTCAGGCTTTCAAGGATGTACTCTAGTTTAGGACTAAACTAGATTATACAGTAAACATGTGGTTTAATTTACCATATCTAGTGCTTTTCCTTTTAAACTTCTTTGCCTGTTTTCCATTCTTTCCATACCTCTCCAAAATTTCCCTGTGTTCCATCTTTAACAAATTCTTCTTTGGGATAAGCTTAAAAATAATTTCCATAAGAGAATTCCACCACAAGCACTATATGAAACGAAACTCTCTCTGTATTTATGATACTTGTAGATAGAAAACTGAACACAGGAAAGATTTATTGGAAAAGGGCTAATAGGTCTGGGTTACTCCTACTAGTCCAAAGAAATCAGACTCTCTCTCACACACATGCGCTTCCAAGAGAACAAATGATACTGATTGTGAATATCAGTTCTATAGATTTAGTGGAAGGTATATTTCAGCACTTGGCAATGGCTGCTTCTTTTATAAGGCATGTGCAGGTATGCACATTTTGAAGGATGGTTGTGTTTCCATTTGTGTATGGAAAGTGGAAATTTGGTGGATTCGTGTTTAAACGTGACCTGAACTGATTTTCTTCCCCAACCCTAACCAACTCTACCTCTCCACTATTTCTTCGTGGAGGCAAAATGTACCCCATGGTAACCTATGACCAGGGCTGATATGAAATTCTATCTGACCTAATGGAATCCTTTCCAGGCAAGCTGTCCAAATTCACACCACACCGGGGCCTCTATCAGAAAAAGGACACCAGGTGTACCTCACCTGGTCGACCTCATGCCACTTAGAGATGACTGTCATTAAGCAGTATCTTTACCCCGAGTCCTCCCCGCTGCTACACCAAGACTCCCAATGAGACTTTTTAAAAAATGTTAATCTACGTTAAATTCATCCCTTCTTCCATCCCCAAACCAACTAGCTGCATTCCATAGAGCACATGCAACTGCTGTTATGTGCTCCATATGTGGCGCTACCTGCAGCTAATGCAAAATGCAGTTGTTAGGGTGCTTCGTGGGACACACGCCCTGTAGAACACTGTCCCATCAGATGTCAAGGAAATAAACAACTACAGTGATACCTCGAGTTACATACGCTTCAGGTTACATACGCTTCAGGTTACAGACTCCGCTAACCCAGAAATATTACCTTGGGTTAAGAACTTTGCTTCAGGATGAAAACAGAAATCGTGCTCTGGTGGCGCGGCGGCAGCAGCAGGAGGCCCCATTAGCTAAAGTGGTGCTTCAGGTTAAGAACAGTTTCAGGTTAAGAACGGACCTCCGGAACGAATTAAGTACTTAACCTGAGGTACCACTGTACCTGACTTTTAGAAGACACCTGAAGGCAGCCCTGTTTAGCGAAGTTTTTAATGACTGACGTTTTAATGTATTTTTAATATTTTGTTGGAAGCCGCCCAGAGTGGCTGGGGAAACCCAGTCAGATGGGTGGGGTATAAATAATAAATTATTATTCTTGTTATTACTACTACACATATTATACCAGAAATAAAATATCTGCACTGGCTAGTTACCATGTCATGTCATGTTCAACATTTTGCTGTTGACATTTAAAGCAGCAAACAACTTGGGACCAGAAGTCAAGATCTTCAGAGGAGATCCTGCTGGTCATTCCATGACCAGTGGCTTGTCACCTGGTGGCAGCAGAGAAGTGAGCCTTTTCAGTGAAAGCACCCACCCTCTGGAATGCCCCTCTCAAATCTGTGCGGCAGAGACAGTAATGACCTTTAAACACTTCTTACAAAGTTAGATGCTTTGAGAAAAATATAATTTGGTTTGGTTGCTCTTTCTTTTTGTATTTGTCTTCCTGTCTGTTCTTTGACACTGACATTATTTTCTTGCTCTCTACCTAAACTACAAAAAAAAAAAAAAAAGGGAAAGGAAAAGACTCTGGATCTACATAATTTGTACTCATTGTTGCTTGGTGAGGCAAGCAAGATAGATAATATTTTCAAAATGTATTGAAACCGCTGTTGATATTATAATCGCCTGCTTATGCTGTAGCATCTCCACTTAGGTCATCTTGACCTTTGTAATGGAGGTGGCTGTTCTTTATTCCGTTCCTAGCCCTCTTGATTATTATATGTATTCACAGGAATAAACAGGTCTATTAGACATGTTGCTGCTTGCAATAGTTGGCTCACTATGAATATCTGTGGATAGTTAGCAACAGCCTTTTCCAACTCTTGTTTCTCATTACAATATAAAGAACGAAGGAAGCATGTTAACGAGTTCCCCATGCACCTGCTTTGAACATCACCCCACTCATACAATTATTGCATCTTCTTTAAACACATTATATTCTTTCCTTCTGTTTAATTATCTAAAGTGATTCAAAATGCTTTTGGACATTTTCCCATTCAGTGTCTGCATTTTATAATATTCCTATCTGTAACCCTCCAGTAGGCTTTCATGGAGTAAATACAGTGCTGTAAATATTATTATTTTTTTAAACCCTGAGATATTGGGGTGTGCTCTCCTAGGTAGGAAAATGACTGTGGAAAAGGGGAAGGAGAAAAGTAAGGCCAATCCCTCCTAGGACACCTGAAATTTGCCTGCAGGGTTGTTATTCCAGGCAGGGTCTTCTGTGCATGTTTAGCGTGCCTTACAGTGGGGCGATCACCTTAGGCTTACCCAGGCGCCGAAAGAGGACCTGAAGGTTTGGTTGGCCTCCTTGAAGGTATACAATGGGATTTCTTTTTGGCAAGACCTGCTGGACATGCACCAGGACTTTCTTGTGCATTTGGATGCCTCTAGCAGCTTGGGCTTCAGTGTCTACTTCAGGGGTCACTGGTGCTCTAGGCCATGGCCTTTGCATTAGAAGGTGGAAGGGATAACCCATGATCTCACATTTTTGGAATTCTTCCCAATCATGTTGGCAGTGCACATCTGGACTGAGGAGTTCCATGATTTCAGGGTGTGCTTCTGGTCTGACAACCAGGTGGTAGACAGGGTACTTGCCAAACAGACCTCGCAGTCTGAATGGGTACTGAGGGGTACTGTAGTTGGACTACAAATCCCATTGTTCTTACCACCAGCCATGATGGCTAGAGTTGATGGAAGTTGTAATCCAACCATGTTGGGACTACATGCTAGCTAAACCCAGTTTCTTGTGCAACCCTATATATGTTTAGTTAGAAGAAGATACCCCCAATTAATTCAATAGGGATTACCCCAAGGTAAGCAGGCAAATGGATTGTAACATCAGCTGCCATTAGTCTGCTTTTAGTAGCCCAAACAAATGGAAAATGTCAAGCCCAGGTTTTTAAGTACTGATTGATTGACAGTATTTATGAATCTCTCTTACAGGGTGATTTATAATCAATGCAAGAGCAAAACATATCAGTTATCAATATAAGCATATACAAGCAAGAAGAAGAAGAAGAAGAAGGAGGAGGAGGAGGAGGAGGAGGAGGAGGGGGGGGGGAGTTTGGATTTGATATCCCGCTTTATCACTACCCTAAGGAGTCTCAAAGCGGCTAACATTCTCCTTTCCCTTCCTCCCCCACAACAAACACTCTGTGAGGTGAGTGGGGCTGAGAGACTTCAGAGAAGTGTGACTGGCCCAAGGTCACCCAGCAGTTGCATGAGGAGTAGCAGGGAATCGAACACGGTTCACCAGATTACGAGTCCACTGCTCTTAACCACTACACCACGCTGGCTCTCAAAAAAAATTAGAAAAATAAAACACAGTCATATATTGCTCCTAAGGATCAAACTGCAAAAGCATGGATAAATTAAAATGTATTCAACTGACAACTAAAAACAACAATCTGGGAGACTAAGGGGTGATCATTCTAGAGTCAGGTCCTCACTACAGAGAAGTCAATTCTTTCATCATCTCACTACAAATCCTTGTTTGGACCAGAAGCAAAGGCCCACCCTTCTCCACTGGAGAGGATTGTGCTCTTGTAGGTATTTGGTCCCAGAACCATTTAAAGCTTTGTAAACTATTACCAACACCTTGAATTGAGCTTGGCAGGACATAGGCAGCCAGTGGTCTTTGAAAAACAGAGGGAAATTGATCTTGGTAAAGCAGTGCAGTCAATCTTTTGCAGCATGTGGATTTATTTAGCAACTTCCGCATCCACCCATCATAGTGCAAAGATCAGGTTTGCAACTGTGGGTCACCTTTACAGCTGGAGCTGGACCTCATAATTGTCCTCTTAGTATTTTTTTCACTGCAGAGTGAAAAGGGAGGAAGAGCTCTGGCAGCTATCCATCATAATGTTGTGCTGCAGCTGAGCTGGCTCCTAATCCAGGGAATGAAGTTGCAAAAGTCATATCCTGGAAGTAGTTTTCAGCAAAAAGCAAAAAGCCAGCATACTGACCTAGTTGATCACCTGCTACTATGTGTCAGTGAGGAAATGATGAATAATGGTTCAACAATTCTACGATACAAGATTACCAGAGTTAAGCATCTAATTTTCAACATATTTCTAGCACTAATGTAAACTGCTGCTGAGATATATTTGATCATGACACTGATCTCCGTAGTATCACAATATGAACTGCATTATTAGTGGGACTAAATAAATATCACAGTGTACCATGTAAATTATCAGTCATTGTTGCAGGCTGATAAACATTATAATTTGTGGGCAAATTGGGCGTAGTAGAAAGGTGATAAGTAGTGCCAGTCAGAGATTACAGGTCACTTGCCTAGAAGTTGCTTTACTGTATTAGCTTCATTAAGAGATCCATAGAGTGACACAGCAGCACTGTAAGGAAGCCTTTCTTAACAGCCAACACAAGCCTCTGGAAACATCCAAGTAGTTGCATTGTCATTTCTTTCTAGCAGGAGATTCCTCCATTTTTAAAAGCTTTGTGACAGGCAATAAAATAAATATCAACAGGTGTAGATTTTTGCAAGATGAATAGTCAACACTCGCGAAACAGCAAATGTTTTAATATCTGCCTGACACCCAGCTTTGAAAAACATGAAAACTTCCCCATAAAAAGTGGAACTCTACTTAATAGACATGGAGAAGCGTGTTGACTATCTCAGGCAGCACAAACTATGCATGCCTACACAATCTTCTCTTCCTAGGATATTGCCCCATTCCACAGAAATAGTCTCTTGTACTTCCAATGTGCAAGAAGAAACAGCCCTTACTACTTTCAAAAGTTTCATCAGGAGCATGTAATTTTCTCTTCAAATCGAGGAAGAAATGAGCTTATAATGACATTCAGTCAGTGACCCAGATTTAACCGCTATCTTGTATAAATCATTTTAATTATTTCTATTAACCAAATGCTCAAGAGCATATAGTGCTTTCCAAGTTAAAAAATGCATTGTCAGACATTCTTGGTTCTATGTCTGCTTGAACAGGTCTATCCACATTGGTCAAGCTCAGTATGTATTTCATCCAGCTGACTTTATTTAATTAAAAGTATTCTTTGCTTTGATCATTCCAGATTTTCTGCCTAACAGTGAAAATTGCTGCTCACACTATACAGAGTTTCAGAAAGGCGTAAATCTCTGTGAGCTGAAAAATACAATTATAGGATATTATAGATATATATGAGAAGGTATATATATATGAGAATTCTCTGTCCTTCTGTGTGCTTAACACATCAGAAGGGAAAAACTTATTTTCCCTTCTGATGTGTTTAAACATAAAACACATATTAAAAAAAACAGAACTGTAGAGTTGAAAGGGATCCCAAGGATATTTTAAAATGTTCTCACCATTCCTACCACCATTTCCTCATGTGACATGTCGACTTTCAACTCTTTCCTGCAGTAAGCAACTTTCTTCATATGGAACAACAAATCTCCACATGAGGAGAGTGATTGGGCCAAGCAGTATTGACACACCAACTTACCATGCCTCCAGTGGCCATACATTCAGCCTCAGAGAGGTGTCTGCCTTCCTTTTGTGGCTGGAACTCTACAGTGAGTCATCCTCCACCTAATGCAAGAATCAGGTCAGCAGCTGGCTACCTTATCAACTGGAGCAGCAGCAGCAGCAGCAGCAGCTGAAAGTGACCTCATAATCAGCTTCTGTTAATTTGTCTTGCAGAAGATGAGGACCTAATTCTACCATGTGTCTCATGTTTTCTTCCCCTTCTCCCCCCCCCCCTTTAGAGTTCTTTATTGGTTTTGGTTTATTCAATTTAACGTCCTCCTGATAATGTATCTGTGTCTAAAATCAACATAGTATGTCAAAACATTTTAAAGAGAAATTTGTCTTCATATTCTGCCTACAGAAGCAAATAAAGGTAACTTTATCTTGTCAACATAGACCCATAAATATATTTCTCTCCTCCCCAATGTCCAGAAGACTTAGGGATCTTGAGCTATTAAAGAAATCTCTGAATTCTGCCCATCCCTTAATTAAGCAAAAGTCTGTCAGTCAAGTAGTGCCTTTGCATGTTACAGTAGAAATTCAGTTAAAATAGGCATTTGCCAGTACTTCTTAAGATTTTAGGACAATGCTGACTGTGACTATGCTGCAAAGAGGTAAAAATAACATACTATTTCATATTCCTGTTGCAGCAGCATTAAGACCAACATTTAATGTAAATAACATCATAAATTAACCAAGTACAGTGGTACCTCGGGTTAAATACTTAATTCGTTCCAGAGGTCTGTACTTAACCTGAAACTGTTCTTAACCTGAAGCACCACTTTAGCTAATGGGGCCTCCCCCTGCCGCCGGGCCGCCGGAGCACAATTTCTGTTCTCATTCTGAAGCAAAGTTCTTAACTTGAAGCACTGTTTCTGGGTTAGTGGAGTCTGTAACCTGAAGCGTATGTAACCTGAAGCGTATGTAACCCGAGGTACCACTGTATGAAAAAGAGTTAATTTCTTCACAATTTTGGGCATGTTCCAACTTTTCATGATGCATGCTGATACATCAGTAAATGATTAAACTAAGATTGAAGACACTTGGTAATTCTTAGATTGTACCAGTAAATGAAAGAAATTGTGGTAATAATGCTTTCTTTTGATATGTGTCTTTTATTAGTGAATGATGGAAAATGGGTTGGATCTGACATTTAAAAGCACTTGGCATTGAGATGCGCTGATAAATGTCTTAAATGTATTTATCATAGGGAGGTTTTTGGCATTTATACTTAGGCCTTGAATATTATTTCTTTACACACAAAAAGGAAAAGAAAAGAGAAATGAAGATAAAAATTGGAAATTTATCAACAGTTCTGGGTGCCCTTGAGATTTACCAGTAAAATGTCAGAAATGCTTGTGTAACAAGGCTTGTTTTCAGAAGCCAGAAATGGAATCCAGCTACATAAACAGTTTATAACAGAACTGAGGATGCAAACTGGTAATTAATAGAGGCATTTGCTTGGCTTGATAAAAACTTAAAAGTTCATCTCTTCTGTTTGCCGACTTTTTATAGGTGATCAAGGTACAGCATGCCGTAGCACTGAATTCTATGAACTTCAATATAATTTTATGTGAAAAAATGCTGTCATGGGCCACCCCACCCTCTGCTAAACATAGCAAGATTCCAGGGGTCTTGGCACTTAACCAGGCTTTGTGTTTCCTTTGGGGAAAATGAGGCACAGCGGAGACTGTAGTATCTTTTAAGATGTATGGATTCATTTACACATATATACACCTTAGCCTTGATGGAGGGAGTGCAGAATATTACACCTCAAGTGTCTTTTGTTGCTTCTCCCATAGTTTCAACAAGCTTGGGTCCACAGCAGAAGCGAGTCATGGTCCCTGAATACAGACTCTCCCTGCCAGCTGTCATGGAGGTCTGTCCACTTCCCGCTTCATTCCCCCAGAACCCCTTGCCAAATGCAACCCCTTTCCACTTACATTATCACCCACTGTAACCCTGGCAACCTCCTCCTCTGTGCCTGGCAGTGTCTTCTGTTTTGTTAATGACTGGGCATTTCAGTCTTTGTTGCTTAATAGCTTATTCCCAGCTAGCTATGTCAAACTGGCATTGTTATCCTAAACTTAATCCAGCAGTGTTTGGCACAGTTTTAACCAAACTTTTAATTAATTCTAACTTTTACCAACTTCAAGAATTATGGGTAACTTGCACACACAGACTCTGGTGCCCCAAACCTGTAACAATACAGTAAACAAAATTCTATCAGCATTTTAGCAGTTACCCTCCAATTTAATCACATATTCAATATGTAGTGAGTGTCCTAACAATTGATCCATTTGTAACTGTGCAGGTGCACTACTATTTTAAATTAATAAATAAAGAGAAAACACTGTATTGAAACAGACGCTGGGTTGCCAAGGAGATCCTCATACAATGAAGGGAAAAGGCATCTTTAAATGCGGTTCAGACAGGCAAAAACGCAGGAAGATTACACAGTGGGAAAACTGCACATGACATTTCGTTGCTTATAGTTTGCCCCCCCCCCCCCCAATTGTGTTTGTTTTACAAAATGCAGCAGCAGAGACTGCAAATTAAAGTGGAAGGTCAGTATTGAAGGAAACTGGCTTCTTAACCCTTTCCTTTCTTGTCGTATTTCCTGCTTACAATTGCTTCCTTCCCCTGTTTTTCAGCTTTTGGCCCTGAAAAAGAAAAGAAAAAAGTTCTCATACCCCCCCCCCCACACCCCCTTTCAAGACATGTCTGGCAAAAAGCAGCTTGTTTTTCAAGCCTTCGTTACTAAAAACAACAACAAAAAGTCAGGGAAAAACTCCACATAAGTAAACAACATATGCAGGGAAGATAATAGCAAGGGAATTCTGAAGATAATAGAGAGTGGTTCACTTTGTTGCCTCAGCTAATAATTGGGGCTAAGAAGTTCTCCCCACTCCTCCAAATATCTATTATTTGTGAACTACATTAACTAATTTAGCTACAGGTAGTGAGAAGCTAGGCTGATTTTGAAAGGATGCCACACCATGGGGTGGGGGACCCAACTGCTTCCATTCCCCCTTGAAAAGACAGTATCCTAATATTTTGCAGTGGATAGCGCAGATAAGGCCCAAATATTCCCTTCAACGTCTTTGAGAAACATTGAGAAATATTGTAATTGTGATTTCTTTCTATTCCTTACCAGTCTGTCTCTACTTGGTGCCCTCCAGATGTTTTGGTCTATATCTCCCATCAGCCCCTTCCAGCACAGCAGTGCTGGGAGTTCCAAAACATCATCATCATCATTATTGATTGCATTTGTACACTGCCCTTCATCCTTAGATCTCAGGGTGGTTTGCAGTATGATTAATACAAGATAAAAATACAAAACATTTGGAGGATACCAGGTTGGGAAATGGCACCTTAGTCAGTGAAGGTTATTTGAGGATTCAGCAGCAGAGTGGACAATTAATTTTCCACAGTTTTGAAAGGTTCTACTCTTGTTCTCTCTCCTGCAATTTATGTTGCATATTTAGACTGTGGGTTTTTTCTGGCATGTACCCCCTTGCAAAAAAACCCTAATCCATTCATCTCCATTTGAGTCATGCTTTGACCAGATTTTCCACCTGGGAACTATCCCTTAAGCTTTGCTAATGGACTTAATGAACCTTGCTAATATGGCTCATAATTAATCAAAGATTGTAAAGAGAGCAGAGTTATCCATGGCTGTGTCACCTCCAGATTGCATTACTGAAAACTATTATTTGGAAGTGCCTTTGGAACAACTGGGATGAAATGTAAATCACTCTAAATTGCACCTCCTAAGTAGGGGGTTACTGGACACAAGACATGATCACTCAGGTCTAGGTGACCCAGGTCATGACGTAATGTACATTCTGGGAAAGGGTGTATTGTTCATAAATTTCTATGGTGGCCTTCAATATAAATAGTCTCAGAAGAGTTTACACAATTAGAATAAAACAGATATAATAACTCAGTAGTAAAAAAAGGAATAAAAACTGGCAGCAATGAAATCATCGCAGTAAAACAACTGAAAATTAAAAAGCTCTTTGTCTGGGACATAGACACCTGGTGCTGAAAAGATAGCAAAATGACATCAGGCAAGCTTCTCTAAAAAAGAATTCTATAAATTGTGTGCCTCCACTAAGAAGGCCATCTTCTCCCCAGTTCCTGCCCACCTTACTTCTCACTGTAGGGACATTAGAAGAAGGCCTCAGATGATCTCAGCAAACAGGCAGGTTGATGTGGTATCAAGAACACAGTTTGTAGCCTTAGGCATTGCCCTTAGATTTGCCAACACTTCTGAAAAGTAACACTTCAGAAGCTGTAATCAACAGGAACTGGTTTAAGAATGCAGGATTTTTTTCTTGAATAAAAAAAGAGAGAAATTTCAAAACTGTAAAAAGACATACACCCCACACCTGTTATTTATCTTTTTTTTGCAAAGTCAACTTTTATTAAGAGGATAGCCAACATGATGCCCTCCAAACATTTTTGAACTCAAACTCCCACCAACCCCATCCATCTTCAGTTCAGTTTGCCCCAATTCTGCATCAGTATGCCATTTTTCAAAAAAAGATTTGTTTTTGAAAGCAAATTTCCCTAATATAGTGCATTTTGGGATATGATTTTCACTAACATACACCTTTCTGTGCACATTTCCCCAATATATGGATTTTTGTACATATTTTAATTAGAGAACTGCATCACAAAATTCTGTGAAGCAGACTTTAAATGATAGCCATGTTTTATTTAGTATACTGCTTGACAAGTGCAAATTATGTAGGATCATATTTTAATGTGCACTGAGCAAATTTCTTCCCCATCCTTCGGAGTATCTTTGAAACACAGATCATTAAAATTGCAACAGCTGTGACTCAAGCTGCTAAAATTAATATAAATATCCTAATTGCCCATCCTCTGGCAAATATCCTAAGATACGTGGAAAATCTGCTCCAGTTCACACTTGTGAGTTGTAGCTGTTGGTAAACCTCACACAGCATATACAATCTCGCTTCCACATAGAATATTATAGTTTTAAAGGACCATGAGGGTCATCTAGTTCAGTGTTTCCCAACCTTGGGCCTCCAGCTGTTTTTGGACTACAACTCCCATCATCCCTAGCTAGCAAGACCAGTGGTCAGGGATGATGGGAATTGTAGTTCAAAAACAGCTGGAGGCCCAAGGTTGGGAAACACTGATCTAGTTCAACCCCCTGCAATGCAAGTATCTTTTTGCTCAACACAGGGCTCAAACCCATGACCCTGAGATTAAGAACATCATGCTTTACTGACCAAGCTATCAGGGCTACTCATGAACAGCCTTTTGTGTGAAATATATGAAAAACTCATGGAAGCAAAACTTTTGACTCTGAAAATTGAATGGGAGGCCTTACTATGGTCAAGAATGCTGCTGAATTGCCCCAGGTCATTTCCCTCTCCTAGAAATATAGGACCAACATCTTATTTGTTGGGCGCTATTCCGACCTGGGGGAAAAATAGTAAGATAGACTATCAGGAACTGCAAGATTTTCACATGTGAACACAGCAGAGCACAATGGAGAGAATATATTTAGTCCTTCAGTCCTCAAAAGCTATCAACACAACCAGGAAGCAGTAGCTAAATGGAGTTTCCTTCTGGCCATAAAGATGCAAAGGAGTAAAGAGGACCAGCTAAAGACAGATGCGTTCCAAGTACTCTGGCATGCGTTCCCTGACTCAGCATCTAACTGAACCAACTTCTTAGCTAGTTAAGTCCTCATGCTCCAATGCTGTCTGAATAATAGTTAAGATCCATGCAAAGCAGCACTCCTTTTCTATGTCCTTTGGCTACAATGTACACATTCCCATCCTCATCGGCAAACATTTACTAAACATCTGTTAAAAACACACTTCAGAAGCAAGTGACATGGTGATGGAGGTGGCAAGGGAAGGGATCTAGTCAAAGGCAATGAGAAAAGCCAGCTTTTGAGGGGTAAAGCATCTGATCACGTGTAGCATGGAGGAGCCTGCTAGTGTGATTCTGAGCAGCTAAACAAATTAGGGCATTCAGTTATAAGTAAGCCATATAAATAAAAGTCATCCTGAATCTGAACAGGGCTTTTCACAGAGGTCCAAGGTCAAACATGAGTACAGTGATACCTCGGGTTACAAACACCTCGGGTTACAAACACTTCGGGTTACAGACTCTGCTAACCCGGAAATAGTACCTCAGGTTACAAACTTTACCTCAGGATGAGAACAGAAATCATGCGGCAGCGGCGGGAGGCCCCATTAGCTAAATTGGTACCTCAGGTTAAGAACAGTTTCAGGTTAAGAACTGACCTCCAGAACAAATTAAGTTTGTAACCAGAAGTACCACTGTATCATTATTTATAGAATCTTATTCTAACAAGGTGATCTTGCTAAAAGACTTGGACCATTCAAGAAATGTAAAAAAATGACTTGGCTTGTTTAAGGCAGAGCATGTTGCTTGGTTGGGTCCCATTCATTTAAAGGTGGTGATTAATGGCTGAATTAGTGGTGTTGCCTGAAATAGATATGGCGCTGGGTTCTGGAGGATCAATTAGGCAATTGCAATCTACTGCTTATGGCTGGTGCGGGCTGAAATCAGTGCTGGCTTATACCATAGGGACTTTTCCTGTTTACCTCAATGACACTCTCATTTATCAGAGTAAAGCCAAATCACACACATATTCTTGGGGCAGGCAAAGAATTCAAACTGAACCAAGCTACTCAGTAGCACAATAACAGAGCCAAATGATTCCAACTGAATTTTCTATTCCAATAGGAAATACCGTACTTTTCGCACCATAACACGCAGTTTTTCCCCCTTAAAAAGTAAAGGGAAATGTGTGTGCGTGTTATGGAGCGAATGCAGGCAGGAGGAGCCGCTCTTGCTGGCTGTTCGGCAGCCTCTTTTCCTCCGCTTGGCTCCCTGAGAAGCCGGCAACAGCTGAGCAACAGCTGAGTGTCGGGAGACAGCCTCTCTCCCTCCTGTCTGCCTGCTCTATGGCTTTTTAGCGAGGTGGGAGAAGGGAGGCAGCTTGGAAGCCGGCAAGAGCTGCCTGCAGCTGTAAAAGCCAAGGTGGGAGAAGGGAGACAGCCTCTTTTTTCTCAGTGTCTGCCTGCTCTATGGCTTTTTAGCGAGGTGGGAGAAGGGAGGCAGCTTGGAAGCCGGCAAGAGCTGCCTGCAGCTGTAAAAGCCAAGGTGGGAGAAGGGAGACAGCCTCTTTTTCTCAGTGTCTGCCTGCTCTATGGCTCTCCCTTACACACATGTAAGTGGCTCTTACTCTGCTTTCTTTACAATGAGCTGGAAGGAGGGACAAAGAGGGCATCCCCTTCCGTCCCTCCCCCAGCACCTCACCGGTAAATTTAAACAAAGCAGCTTACAAGGCTCGTGTCCCTGCATCTCCTCCTCTTTTTGCTTCAGTTCGAGGCAAGGCAGCTGCACAAATGTGAGTTCCCCCTCTCTCTTCCTTCCCTCCCTCCCTCCCTCCCTCCCTCTTCCAGCTTCAAAAAATATTGGGGAGACAGCCAGGTAAGCCCCACTCACATACCACAATGGGGGATGACTCCCTCAAATATTTAATGGGGGGGTGAAGGCACCTAGGCCCATAGGAGTTAGCTGCTTTGCCTAGGACAAATGTGAGCTCTCCATCTCTCTTCCCTCCCTCCCTCCCTCCCGCTTCCAATTTCAATAAAATATTGGGGGGGGGGCAGGTACAGGTAAGCCCCATCTCACAGACTGCAATGATCTCAAGACAAAGTGCATGCACACTGGTACCTTATATGAATCGCAATGCCCATCAGCATGGGGGGAGGATGACTCCCTCAAATATTTAATGGAGGGGGTGAAGGCACCTAGGCCTATAGGAGTTGGCTGCTTTGCCTAGGACAAGTGCGAGCTCCCCCCCTCTTCCTTCATCACTGTATTGGAGATACCATACATTACTGACAGTTCCTTCATTCACGTGGTTACAAAGCACGGATCCACATGGATCCTCAGGATTTTTGCATTGGGCTACCCCAAACTCATCGTTAGATCACATGTCTGTGGCCACAGCATGAACCACAAAAATCATACATCCACTGTTTTGTTTAGAATATTTTTTTTCTTGTTTTCCTCCTCTAAAAACTATGTGCGTGTTATGGTTGGGAGCGTGTTATAGAGCGAAAAATACGGTAACTCCCAAAGGCCAATTCTCTGCAAAATCAGCCCAGATCTACCTCAGTATCTTTTTAAAATTCCAAGTTATTTAGATTGAGCTGAAGCTAAGCAGGGAGCAAAATTATGCACTAGTTGAAGATAAATAAAAATAAAAAACAGTCACCCGGCTGAGTTTCACAGGCATCAGATGAAGTTTTATGTGAGGAACGGTTGGGCAAATATATCACTCTGCTTTGTAAAAATGAGGCAAGTCAAAAGCTTAAAGAATAAGCAATCATGGGTAATTTTTCATTTCTAGAATTGTACTTTGACTGTACCTTTAGATTTTGATAGCATTTTAATTTATGGGTCTTCACTGGAGTGCGCTATGTAAATCAGTGCATTTTTTATCTTTTCAAATAACAATCTGTTTCTGATAAAAAGTGGACATGCTGCAAGGTAGGGAATTGCACTTTTTATGTTCACCATCACTGTTTCAAATTTATAATAGCTTCCTGAATATACAAGAGTGCAGGAGGAAAAAAGGTATAAACTTTACACACCTCAGTCTTTGTTAGATGATCAATGGAAGTGGTCAAAGAGGCACACTTTTCATGAGTGAAATAATTTCATAATGGGTGATATATTTATTTTAAAATGCATAAATAAATCTGTATGCAGCAGTGCTCAAGTTATAGGGAAAATGTAGCGGGGGACTTAATCTAGCAGGGACTGACCCTCCTTGTGAGGACAAAGGACCAGTTGGTGTGCTCCTGAAGACAGATGGAATCTTATGGATTTCTGGACAGTCTGTGGGATCTCCTGGTACATGAGCTACAGTTGAGGCCCCCATTTCACTGTGCAGTGTTGAGATGGAGAAGGCCATTGACAGGTTAGCTCCTAAATTCCCTCTCTGACTACAGGGAGTCTTGAAGTCTCCTTGGTTTTCTAAGGTGCTCTGGGTAAGTGAGCCAGTGCATAGCTAGAGCACAGGTGGTGCATCTCCTGCTGTGAATCTGACTGGCTTATAGGAGAATTATTATAGAACACTCTGAAGATAGAAGGAGCTATTTAACTACAAAGTGTAATTATTATCAGTTAGCAATGCAAAAGGCATCATTAGCATCTAACCATATTACAGAAGTTAATAGAGACCTTTCAACTTTCACAAATTTAGAATAAAGAAATTACCATTATGAGACATTAGCGCCAGATGGCCAACTAAGGTAATGAGTAAGTGAAAAAGATGAAATCGCATGCTAAATAATTACGTACATGTGTTTGGAATTGTGAATGGTAGACTAAAGTGCAATTGCAGGGTTGTTTTTCCTCTTCATGTTTTTCATGCAATGATTGGTTTTTAAGTTTGCATCACTCTATCACCTTCTTTGACCTTTCTCTCCAAATGGGATTATAGTGTACAGTATTAAAATGTCAGGTGTTCATGCAACAGTAACTTTGCTCAATTCCTTCAAGCTTATGATATTCTATTAAAATAATTAGGAGTCATTACCTTTGAGACAGCATTTGCAGAACACAGTGGTCTCAAAAGGCAAATTGAACTGTAATCTTCAAACTGCTCACTAACCCTATTAGAACTAATCTACAACAACATATAGTCTACATACTGTATTAACTTTTTTTCCCGCTCATAGTAGCCCTGGCCAAAAAGAAAACAATAGTTGGAACAGCCAGCATCCAGACACAAAGAACTGGCAAAATTCACACTGCATTTTCTTCTCCGTGCCTGGTGAGTTCCAAACATCTGTTAAAGGAAATTATAATTTTATACTCACATTCTCCCAAACTCTTTATAGTGCTCTCTTAGTTTGAATCCTTCACTTCCTTCATCCCATCCCCATTTTTACATTTTCAGGATTGATACATACATACATACATACATACATACTTATACCCTGCCCATCTGACTGGGTTGCCCCAGCCACCCTGGGAGGCATCCAACCAATTTTTTAAAAAAACAACACAGCAAAACACCAAACATTAAAAACTTCCCAATACAGGGCTGCCTTCAGGCGTCTTTGGAAAGTCGTATAATTGTTTATCTCATGGACATTGATGGGGTGGCCAATACTGAGAAGGCCCTCTTGCCTGCTTCCCTGTAGCTTCTCACAGTGTGGGAACTGCTAGAAAGCCCTCAGAACTAGATTTCAGTATCCAGGCTAAATGATGGGGACGGAGACATGTATACAGGGTCAAGGCTGTTTAGGACTTTAAAGGTCAGCACCAACTCTTTGAAATGCGCTCGGAAATGTATTGGGAACTAATGTAGATCTTTTAGGTGCAGTGTTATATCGTCCTTGTGGCTACTTCCAGTCATCAGTCTGACAGCTGCTTTCTGGCTGTATCCCCTCTGGAAATTCCAAAGGAGGCTGCTCGGGGGGGGGGGGGGAGTGCCTTCTGCAAACTAGCTGGATGAGGAGATTGACCAACCAGCCTCATCTCTCTGAGAGTTAGGTATGTCCTCTTATAATATAATGTTTATAAAGTTTATGTGAAGGAGAGGGTGGTGCTGTGATGGAGAGGACTTTGCCATACCCCAAGCACCATCCTCACTAATAGAAAATTTCCCATTGGTGATCATGGACCGCTGACAGATAATCAAGTGATGAAGTCTGTGACTTGAAGCCTATTCCTATTCCAGCAGAGCTTACTCTTAAGAAAATATGGTTGAGTGCACAGCACAGCAGTGAAGTAAGTCTGACTGACCACACAGTATGTGTGTTTAGGATTGCAATCTTAGACATTCAGGTTGGGAACAAGGGCATAAAAAACTCTGACTAGTATACCAAGCAGTACTATATATTGTAAACTGTAAGATGAATTCAAATTTTAAAACAACCACTTTGGCAAACACTATCAACAAGTATAAACAAGTGAAACATGCAAGAAATGCAAGAAATGCCATAAGTTACATCTTCACAATTGTTTTCTGCCAGGAAAACATTTGTAGCCACAAAAATGAATACACAGTTTATTAAATAAAAAAACAAAAACAAATTCAACACAAAGTCCTAATTTGTTTGGAACAAATGTAATCTGTACCTTTTAGTGTGGTTTTCAAAAAGTTGCATGCAGACAAATCCTTTGTCAAGGAGGAGTTCCCTCTATCTTCCTGGGGCATTTTAATTAATGGCAGTTTAACAGTTTGCATGCAGTTTATTTACCCTGCATATTATATACCTTAGGTACATTGCTAAATTAATCATACTGATTTATTAAACATGTTTTTCTCTTTTTTTTTTATTCAAACCATATTTTACTAAAACTGAATCCAGGGGTGGCTTGAGACCAGCTTTATTTCCTTTAAGAAATGTCTAGGCCCTTCTCGTTAATCTCAAATGGGTTCCTTGAACTTCTGGGAAATGGTACTACCATCTGGACTTACTTCATCTTGTATTATTCCACTTTTCTGAATAATTGTTCAAGTGCAACACTACCATGTTTTGTTTGCTCTGTATGCATGCCACTTTCCATCCTTTCCCACCACTTTCTGGGGGACGTTTAAGAAACAATTTCTGGTAACCTGTAAAATCCTACATTAAAAAATGAACATGGATAAATGTTAAATAGAAAATGGTAACCACTATAATTTATTCCTCCAGTAATCTTTCTTTATACAGTACTTGTTAATCTATTTTTCCCCTTTTACTTAATGAAGGTGGTAACATCACAAGAATGTTCCTTTGTGTTCAAAAACCTACCCATCTGTTGTTCAGGAGGGGCTATAGCTCTGTGGTAGAACCAGGAATGGCTGGTAGTTATTGGACCTGGAAGGGCTGCTAGAGGGTGTGGCCCATGAGGTCACAGAGGAATGGGCAGGTTGTTCTGGTTTTCTTCACATCCTCCTCTTTTTGCAAAGATACAGTGGACATTTGAGTACTGCACCTCTACAAATAGTTATCACCTAAGTAAACCGCACCGTGTTTTACCTTGATTCAGAAGGGGTCCTCAGCACATCCAACGTGTGGCTATCTTCTGGGACAAGATTTTGTGGATAGGGTGTGCGAGTTAGGTGCAATCCATGGTCCTCTACTACTTTGCACACTAAACCATCCCCATCTTCCTACTTTTTATAATAACATTTTAAATTTGCAAAATGTTTTATAGTCCGTGTAAATGTCACTCTTGCATCATTAATTTGCTGACCACACTGACCCGTTCTCCCTTTGCCAATCTGTTAGGAATACCAGCTGAGGAACTGGGGCAGGAGAGGAAAATACTGCTTAAGGTACTGTAATACTTTGAATATCAAGAGTTTTGAATTTCAGTACATTTACATTTATCTAACAAGGAGGCAGGGTGCACATAATTACAGCATTATCACCTTACTTAATCATTTTTTACAGATATAATTTTCCAGTAATATGATATTACAAACGTTAGTAAAGCCTTTTAGCGGAGTAGACAATTGCTAATAAAATGGAAAGAATCCCTAGGGAAATGTGACATATCTTTCCTGTTTCTTCCACCCAAATAATTTTCACTTTTCCTCATTAACACTGCCTGCAAAAAGAGACCCAGCAGCATGAAATCTGAAACGAAATTGCAATCTGCTGTTACTGGTGAATGGAATGTACTTTGGCTTTTCCAGTGGATTCCGTGGGCCTGCTTCAAAGCAGTAGTAAACCAATATGGGCAAGCCTACTTATCCTAAGATGTTTAGCTTATTTTTGTCTTCTCTGGAAATAAAAGCTAGGCATTTGTCACTGACAATGGTGTCTTTTTGAAGAGCAAAAAGTCAAGACTAGGTCTGCACTGAATATGATTAATTATGGCATTCGCCTTACAGGTAAACATGCACATGCATAAGATACTGCTATTGATGCGACCAGATTACAGAAATCAAAACAAAACAAATCCCTTCACTGTGCCAAGCCTTAGTGTTGTTCAGTCGCCTCATTTGCCCACGTTACTACTTAGTGCTATTGGCTGTGGCAACTACAGTATGGGATTCTTCTTAAGAACATCCATAGCATTGTGATAACACTGGTAAAATTGTGTGGGTCACAACAGCCAATAAGGATTAAACGGCAGTGTGGGCAAATAAAGCCAAGGACTGTAACAGGGTAGAAGGAAATAGAAAATGTCAGTGACACTATAGTGTAAAAATGATGCAAATTTGCAACAAATGGCCCAAACTGCCCAAACAAGCAAGTATATTTGACACTCTGAAAAAGAATGTGAGAAGAAGTAAATTTAAAGTCCTGTGATAGTTTAGAACAAATTATCTATTGTAAAAAGTACTCCCTCACCCCCTCCATCGAAAATGAGCCCAGAACATAACAGCAACCAGTTTCACAATATTCAAGAAGCTTCAAACATGTAATTCTTATTTTAAACTCTTTAAATTCCAATTAATCAATAAGCATCCTTGTTTCATAATCTTAAGAAAGAGAGTAAGCACCTCTTTATACAATAGCTTTGGCATTAGATCATGACTGATGGCTGTGATGAGCAACAGGAACGCATGATACCATGACACTCTTGTTTCAGTATAATTTACAAACGCTGGCTTAAGTAGTGTTTAGTCACTGCTGGCAGATGCCATGTGAAAACAGTGTGTCAACAAATGCATTTCAAAGATTTAATCTCTGCCCTGTTACAAATTAGAATAAGTAAAAACTGTCTGGAGACTAGCCCGGTGAAGTGTCAGAATGCAAAATCCGATAAAACCAGGAGCGCAGCCAGAGAAGCTCAACCGAAGGCCTGAATATAAGTGCCATTTCTTCAGTCTCTGCAAAGAGGACATCAGGGGCAGCCAGATGTTTCTGCCGGTCTCACTGTGGCGCTTTCAGCAAAACATTTGCCATCTGGTTTGTCAAGGCCAAATGGGCACATGAGTAACCCTACCCCCAATAAAAAACAACCACAAAACCCCTCTGAGTTTGTATTGAATATTTAAATTTTTGCTTCTGTTTGTGAAGTTTCAGACTGGAAATATTTGATGGCAGCATGTAAATGGAACTATGTAAATGGAAGATAAAAGGAACAGAATAAGGTCTGTGCAAAGTTAAACAGTTATCCACTTACTGACAACTTTGCACTGAAAAATATGAAATACCGCCATCAGCAGCAATCTAAGGACATATAACACTCTCAAGCATTGGTTCCCGTGTGTAGTTTTGCAGGTTTGTCTACTACCATGCACCCTAAAAATTCTGAAGTGTATGTATGCTCACAGTTCATGTATTATTATGTATGATTATGACTGCCAAATTGGTGATTTAGTTATCTTTACAGTGCTTGTTATATACGCAAAAAGGCACAAACGTGGCTCAGAAAGTATGAGTATTTATACAGAAGACAATTTCCCTAATATAAATAGTATGTTGAATTTATTTATAATAACAATGTTTCTCCTAAACCATATGTAGCTTTCTATTCAAAGATAAGAAAATGCAATTGAGGTTAGAAGAAACTCACATTTATAACCCACACTTATTTACAATAAATCTGAGTTCACTTATGAAGTATAAAAGAAAAAGAAAACTAGAGCAATGACATTTGGCTTTAAAAGATACACTCATTGGCAGAAATCACATTTCAGAGAGACGCTGGGCTACTATAACGTATCAGGGCAGCACTCAAAAGTAGATGTTTTGAAGACAAAAAGTGGATTTGGAAAAAGCTTTCCTCCACAATCTGAATCCAGCGAGTGTTTGGGGATGTGTTTTGGACTTGTATGCTCATTTCTCCATTAACCTCTTCTTTTCCACCATAAAAACAAGCAAACAAAAACCAGTGTTTATTTGAATGCGGAATCTCCTGACAATGCAAGAATGAACCCTCTTGACTATATCTGTTCTAGCTTCTAACTATGCACGTATGAAGGCAGTAAGATTTCCAAGAAATTGAGAAGCACAGTACTTGAAGTTTCAACTAAAAAGCCAGAGGCTTCTTTGGTAACAAAATATACAGGACAATGTATGTTTATTTTAATGTATCTTCAAATAAGGAAAAATATAGCATATAGATTTTTGGCTCACAAACATGTTTGTCTTAAGTAGATACATTTAAGCTCCCTCCTGGTGGCAACATCTGTAGCATATATCTGTGGGTCTTTCAGATGTATTTGGATTAATCCGTCAAATTGTTAACTGACAGCATTTGCACCATGAAAAAAATTATTTTTATAATGTCTTAATTTTTAAAATAACACTTTTATGACACATTCCACTATTTTCCCTGTTGGTGGGTTGTTGGTTTTTTTTAAGGTACAGTTGGTTTATAACAAGGCAGTGATAACACCCACACCAAAAAAAAAAAAAAAAAAAAAAAAAGAAAGAAAGAAAGAAAGAAAGAAATAAAATGGTTCTAAAATGGGCTGGCACAAAGTAGCTTTGTACAAGTGCCATAATTATTAAGGATAGTTGATTGTCCAGACTAAATTTGAAAAATATTTCAGTAGTGTTGGACCTAAATGGTAGAAGTTTTGAATAAAACTGCAGTGCCATTACAAAATGCATATTAGCAGCATGTTTACTCAGAACAACCCCTCCCATGTTCAATGGAGCTTACTCCAGGTAACTGTACAGTGGTACCTGGGGTTCCATACGCTTCAGGTTACATACACTTCAGGTTACAGACTCTGCTAATCCCAGAAATAGTGCTTCAGGTTAAGAACTTTGCTTCAGGATAAGAACAGAAATTGTGCTCCGGCGGTGCAGCAGCAGCGGGAGCCCCCATTAGCTAAAGTGGTACCTCAGGTTAAGAACAGTTTCAGGTTAAAAACGGACCTCTGGAACAAATTAAGTGCTTAACCCAAGGTACCACTGTATATGATTAGAGTCTGATTAGAGTCCCCTGATTAGAATCCCCTTTTGTGGGGAGATGCTTGAGAACAAAGTGGAAGCCCAGCTTGAGGCATGTTTGGCGGAAAATGATTATCTGAATCCATATCAATCTGCCTTCAGGCTTAGCCATAACAACAAAACTATCTTTAGTCACTCTGGCTGATGGTACCTGGGAGAAGAGACAGTGGGAGTGTGGTCCTACACATTCTCCTTGAACTTTTTGCAGATTCCAGTAGAATCCTTGACAGGCTCAGGGAGGTGAGCGGGTACTGTACTTCAGTGGTTCCACTTCTATCTCCAGGGCCATTTCTAGAAAGTAGTTGTGGGGGACCTGTTTGTCACTATGGGGATAACGGAATTCCTTCCCCACAGAGAGATGTCCACTATCTTCATTGTGCAACTTCTGCTGTAAGCTGAAGATGCCCCTCTTTACTCTGGCTTTCGACAGTTAAGTTATTTTGTTTTGTGGGACCCACCTCTTCTGCTAAAGTTCCAGTGTTCTGTTCCATCTTGAACAGTTTTATGAGTTTTATAATTGCCATGGGTTTTACTTGTTGTCATAATTGCATATTTTATAGTTATAACCTGCTGTGGGACCTTGTGGTAATGGCTGGGTAAGAAATCTTATAAGTAGTAATAATTATAATAACCTCTAAAGTGCAATTAGCAGTTGTACTGCAGCTGCAATAGTTCCCAACCTACCTGGGTACGGTAAGTGCTAACAGACTCATATTTTGCAACAAAGAGAGAATGCGTGAACAAAGAGCACCACGTCTAGGCCTGTTTAGATAAACACATCCTGGCCACCAAGTAGAGCAGAAATGCTTTATTAGAAGGTCTTCAGTATTAAATGTTGTCATAAAATAATGGGGGGGGGATTTTAAAGCAGCAAAAACATAAAATAAATAAATAGAGACAATGCTAAGTACAGTATGTGTTCCTTGGTCTGATGGTGTCCAGCTCATCCCAGAGTTGTTTGTAATATAGCTTAAAATACTATGACAATAGCAGGAGCAGTGGGAGTTTCCAGTTGAAATTGCTAGTCTTGTTATAGCTGGCATGAGCCTTAATTACTGTTTCTTGCTTTTCCGAGGGAAATCCACTGAAGCAACAACACAGTTTTAGATATAAAATAAATAGATGAAACCACAGCTCAGCAACAACTGTAATTTGTTTTAGGGCCACATGCATATTTTACTTTATTTCCTAAAAGCCACAGCAGTGGAATTCCTTTATGGAATGTCTATTCCTCTGCCAAGGAAAATTATGCTCCATAGTTTCTGGATGTATAAAATATATTAATTCAAAATTAAATATTCAGAATGGAAACACACAGAGAGACACTTATCCATTCAAACAGACCGTGCACAGGAAGAGAACCCAACAATTCTAGATTAAGTAGCAAGATTAAGGCCCTTAGGATAGAAATACAAGTTATAAGGGAAACATGGGATTCCAAGTCACATTTGCTATGTAATGCTAACCAAGTGAAACCTGCAAAAAAATTACTGCAGCGTAGAGTGCTCTAGTTCAGGGTCCTAGCCAGTCAGTCATACCGTGTTTCAGCATACTGTATTTCATTCACCCCTTTGTCTGATTTCCCATTTCCTCCCACTGCCCTGTTTTCTGGAACTCTCCCTCTTTAATAATAATAATAATAATAATAATAATAATAATAATAATTTATTATTTGTACCCCGCCCATCTGGCTGGGTTTCCCCAGCCACTCTGGGCGGCTTCCAACAAAGATGAAAAATAAGCTAAAATGTCACATATTAAAAACTTCCCTGAACAGGGCTGCCTTCAGATGTCTTCTGAATGTCAGGTAGTTGTTTATCACTTTGACATCTGATGGGAGGGCGTTCCACAGGGCGGGCGCCACTACCGAGAAGGCCCTCTGCCTGGTTCCCTGTAACTTGGCCTCTCGCAGTGAGGGAACCACCAGAAGGCCCTCGGAACTGGACCTCAGTGTCCGGGCAGAACAATGGGGGAGGAGACGCTCCTTCAGATATACTGGACCGAGTATTAGGATTCCTAATTTTTGTACATCTAGAAAATTTGGGTTTCTCCCAAGGTTGCTGAAACATCTTCCTCTTGTGCATGGATGGCTTCCTTTTGACTGCATAGCAATACAATATAGCAAGTAAGTAGGTTGAAGAAAGTTGGGGCACTTTCAGGGGAGAACTGGCGAAGAGGAGTACTTAATTCCTCGTAGTGAGGGCACAAGGAGAAGGGGACAACAGAGGACGAGATGGTTGGACAGTGTTCTCGAAGCTACTAACATGAGTTTGACCAAACTGCGGGACGCAGTGGAAGACAGGAGTGCCTGGCGCGCTCTGGTCCATGGGGTCACGAAGAGTCGGACACGACTAAACAACAACAAAGTCTCATCAGTTACCTCTGCACAACAGTAATGGCCCAGAGTAGGCAGGTGCAGAGAAGACTCTGGGTGTGAAAAGGTTAAGCACCAATGTCACTTATCAGTTCTCCCCTGAAACTGCTACCTACCCCCACTTCCCTGTTATTTCAGCAAACATAGCACTGATAAGTATGTGTTTGCTAAGCTAACATCTAGTACATAGTGTACAAAAGTTTTTTTACATTTATAAAATACACAGATGGATGGACTAATCTGTCATTTTTATCTCGGTTTCTCTTTTTTTCACTCTTAAATTTGGCACTCCACATTTACACATCAGTTTGAGATTTTCAGTCAGGAGAATTCATCAGCATTTTAGTGTGAGTTTTTCCTGATATACATTTATTTGTACTGTATATGTACAAATAAACTTATTGGCCATTTAGACTTTTACATTTGAAGTGCTAAAGGACATCACTTCAGTTCCTATTATACGATTGAAATACCCTATTGCAAAATGGCATTACAACAATAATGTAAAACAACAACAACAGAGGAATGAACACAATTCTTTATGCTGTGGCCACCTGTATAACAAGTCACACAAATGTTGAATTTAAAATCCCTGATAATGAAGTTCACATGTTTATCAAGGAGCCACCAGTAAGACAGTAGCTGTTACACAACACCAAAAATTTAAGTAGTGTCACAGGATAGCTCTGCAAAGCGTATATTCAAAATGTAACAGAATTCAGGTTTTTTCCCCCCTGTGCAAAATATATTGGCTAGCTACCTTTCACAAAGTGTAGGGGTGGGAGGCTGAGTTGGCCTGGACAGGTTAGGGGGGTGGCACACATGTGACATCATGCACATACAATGTGTGTCCCCCGTCCCCCCATGTTGGGGGCAACTCGATGCATCTGCTTTGGGATCAGAGAGAGCAAAGTTCACTGAAATACACTAAGGACTGAAAACAAGATTGGATGACATGGCTTGCTTGTTAAAGAGGAATGTGTTGTTTTGTATCTTGTAATGTTTATTTGTTTTAAGACTCTTCTGCAGTAAAGCTTTGAAACTCATTTTTGTGGTGGCGAGCAAATTCATTTCTACTCTGCACAAGGTCTGGATCAAGGATTCCGTTGCAGCAACTCTAACATGCAGGACCGCCAGAAGGCATACAAGTCTTTTTGGTATAGAAAAGAATGCATAGGTGGGAGCTGCTGAAGTTCCCTTCATTACAGCCATATGTTTAAGGTGGGTTCTTAGTGGAAAGGCAGCATGTGTGGAGGGCAGGCTTATCTCTTCATTCCCCCACCATGATAGGATGGAGGACTACCTGTTCGCATGAACAGTCAGAAAAGAACTCACCCTCCCCTCCCTGCACACTGTCTTCCCAGTAATATTCATCCTGCTTGTCTGTAATTAAGGGGAAACAAAATATATGGCTGCCTGCTACGTATTAAGCAAATGCCTGGTTTGGCCCACACTTCCAAAGGTAAAGGTAGGGACAGGGCAGGCAGCAGAGACTGGCAGATTCTACCAGTAGGAGTGGAGCTGATACCAAATGACTACAAATTCAAGCATGTGCAAAAAGTAAAAATAATATTGCTGAATCTAAAATCCCAATGTTTGCCTCTATTTTGACAAAAAAGAATCCAGATGCCTAAATATTCAGTGACCTTTCTCATTCTACTTGAGATCTTTGGAAGATAAAGTTGGTATATAAATGTACAGTGGTACCTCAGTTTAAGAACAGCCCTGTTTATGAACGATTCAGTTTGCAAACTCCGCAAAACCGGAAGTGTTAAGTTGTGGGTGAACATATCAGATGACACAGTGATTCTTCAAACAGCTCTTGTTTATTCACAGGCCAGAACAGAACTGAACTGAAGGGTTCAGCCAGCCTTCTTATATAGAGCTCCACTACAACGCAACAGTAACAACTTTCTGTAACTATCCAATCACTGAACGTCACTTTCAATTCCTTATTTGCATATGTGGACCTGAGTGAAACTATCTACAGTATCCCCCCCTGCTGGCCCAGGGTGAGAACTAAGTCTAAGAACGGAATCTGAACGGTGGAAGGGCACTGGCAGCGGGAGGCCTCATTAGGGAAAGTGCGCCTCGTTTTAAGAACGGACTTCCGGAACTGATTAAGTTCGTAAATCGAGGTACCTCTGTAATATAAAATAAAAATAAAATGCTACACAAGAATATAAGTCATCACAGGAAAAAATATAGGGTTCTTGTAGTTCACTGCAATGCAAAGCATAATCAATGATGATGAAGAATATTTGAACAACAAAATTATCCTCACTACTTTTCAGTGTACTATCAATGCCACCACGCTAATCATTTCCAAAAGATATGAAGTATTGGCAATTGTTAAAAGGAAAGCTGGTGGGAAAACTGTTTTAGTATATTTTAACACGCTGTCAGTTACACTTAATCTTCATTCTGTACTGGACTGATTTCTATACCTTCAGCTTAATGAGAACATGTTGTTGCTAAGACACTGCCAGTCCATGTGATACATCACTCACTCACTGGTACAGAAGTTGAATTCTGGGAGGAATTGCTGCTGTGCTTATACTTTAAAAGATATATAGAGTGGTAAGATCATCAATATATACGACCATCAATAACAATATAATGCTCAAGTAAAGGTGGTAGAAATTTCTCTGAATTTGTTGATAGATCGGAAAAGTGCCTGTGATACCTATGCCATTGTTCCCCCTCACATCTTTTTCAACCGTTTCTGCATCGTGATTTATTTTTTATTATTCTGAGTAATTAATATGATTTAAGTCTGATTCCATTTCCAGGAAGAAACATTCATTTCCTGAAGAGTTCCCTTTGCTTTCGGACAATAAATGGGTTGAAGTCCAAGAAATTACTCATCTTTTTTACAGCAAGATATCCGAGAACTCATGCAGTCTACTCCTTATGATGGGTTCATGACCCAATGTACTTCGCTAGATAGATGTGTGCAGGAACATTTGTTTTGCATGCATATACACACACACACCACTAAGATGTAGACCCCTTTTTGTTGTGTGGATTTGAAGTTATATTACTGTTGAAATCATGAGGTGATATCCAAGAAGAAGAAGCCAATATTTTAAAATGTGCCAAGTAGGATATAAAACTTGTACTCAGTAAAATCCAGATTACTAAAGGCTGCTTTCAATGTGCTGGTGATACAATTGTAGGCAATTCAGTGAAAGCAGGTTCCACAAGCTGGCAGGTTTCAGACTCACTTTCCCTATTCATAACAGATGAAATTATTCTTTGATCTGGCAAGTATGGATATGAGGCTCCCATAGATAGTATTAAACTTGATGATTTCTTCAAGCATTTTGCAACTAACCTTAAGACAGGCGTTCAAAATGGGTTGAATGGGGAAACCAATTATCTACAAAGGACATCATGTATTGTGAGAGAAAATTACTATTTTGGACCCAACTACAGTGCAGATTCAGATATTTTGAAAGAATGTGCACAGTAATGAAATTAGTAAGAAAAAGGTTAAACAGAAGATATGCTGGTAATAAAAAACATTTGCCTTATCTCTAGCTAGCATTTATGCTGTTGCTTAGTTTACTCTCCCATATTTTAAGGATATTTTTTGTATTCCCTGAAGAATAGTTTATTTTCCTGAACACAGCTGATAACTGTTTGACTGCCAGCATAATATTTAAAAGATAAAATCTTTCTGCTCATGCTGTGCTCATGGACAGCAGAGTATATCCAAGTCTGTTTTTACTTGGAACAAATTTTGTAGATGCATGTATAGTATTTCTTTCAAAGGTGTTGCATGATTTTCATAGGCGCAGTAGACATTTACTAATAGACTTTTTAAATACAAGGCAAGGGATAACATTTAGCATAATGGCATAAACACTTGAATGACCCCTGATATGTTGACCAAAATGGGAAAATAAATCTCATTAGACTACTACCGTTAAACCACAAGCATGTTTGATTTTTGTTTGGGGAGCTCATGCCTTGTTTGGGGAGATGATACTTCTGCACATCTCTCAAATTATAAGCTTGTTTTGACTTACTAAACAGTATCATCTTGTCCTTGACAATGCACCCATACAATGGCCCCACCTTGTGTGAAGAGCCAATGGTATATGCTAAACTGGCCACCATGTGCTCTTGATGATCTTGTAGGCTGGTTTCAAGCTCCAGTGTTTTTAGTTATTGTTACTGTTCTATTTTCATTTATTACCTGCCCTTCACTCTAAGGTCCTAGGGCAGGCTACAATCAGACCACCACTGAAGTTAATACAGACAATCAAATAACTTAAAACAGCTTCCATATAGTGGTACCTCGGGTTAAGTACTTAATTCGTTCCAGAGGTCTGTTCTTAACCTGAAACTGTTCCTAACTTGAAGCACCACTTTAGCTAATGGGGCCTCCTGCTGCCGCTGCGCCACCAGAGCACGATTTCTGTTCTCATCCTGAAGCAAAGTTCTTAACCCAAGGTAATATTTCTGGGTTAGCGGAGTCTATAACCTGAAGCATATGTAATCTGAAGGTACCACTGTATTTTTGAAAAGTATGAAGTACTATTGTTTTTAGTTTATAAGATGCCACATTCATTTGTGCAAGATTCAGCAGGAGTAAGTAACTATGCTTGGTGGCTTACTGGATGGTGCAGTAATTTTAGTCATAAGGCAACTTGCGGAGCGGTAACATTAATTACTAAGTACCAAACCTATAGTTCTACTCTCTGAAATAGAAGAGTTGTTTGCTTAAGGCCCGTTCACATTATTGATGGCTAGAAATCTTACATGTGCAGTGGGCAGCAAGGATGCATGTGGTCACTACTGCACATAAAATATAACACCATGTGTGAATGCATACATGTGTATGCTAAATTTTCAGTATTCTTGCCCTATGAAAGAGAGGATAATAGAAGCGAGCGTATGTGTCACTACTCCAGTGCCCCATTGATTTATAGATCTTGCAAAACAGGCACAGAACCAAATGCCACTCAAATCAGCCTCTCTTGCCAAGTCACTTTCTCTCAGTCACTTGTTGTCCAGAACCATGAAAGATGTTTGTGGTTTAGTCTGTTTTCATATGCATGTGCCCTTTTCAGTGTTTTTCATGAGTTCAGTGGACATGCATATGAGGGTGTGGTGCTACCATGGAGAGAATCAGAGGGGGACAAGGGGGCAAGCACCCCTTCACACAAGAAGCTTGCCTCTCACCTGAGCCCCCAGCCACCCAATTGCACTCATTAACATATACTGCTATTTTTCTTTCAGAGATCTTAACATGTGAGACACAACTTGTCCACCTAGAAATATACTTTGCCCCTTGCCCCATTCTTTTCCTTCTGGTGCCAGCACTAAACACTGTAGGAACAAGCTCTGTCCTAAGTCTCTATATATTAATTGTAGTGTCTGAAAAGAGACATCAATGCACAACTAGAAAACTTCTTTGAATGTATGGAGAGAACTCTGTACATACAAGTATATGTACAGGGTTCACTTCGGACCATACAGTAACTACGCATAATGCTGCAAAACAGAACCCATGTGTTGACTGAACAGAGGAAGATCTCTAAAAGGGGCTATTGTTGTTGTTGTTGTTTAGTCGTGTCCGACTCTTCGTGACCTCATGGACCAGAGCACGCCAGGCACTTCTGTCTTCCACGGCTATAGTCAGACTTGTTGTATATACAGTGGTACCTCGCTTTAAGAACAGTCCGGTTTAAGAACAATTTGGTTTACAAACTCTGCAAAACTGGAAATAGTGTTCCGGTTTGCAAAATTTACCTCGGTCTAAGAACGGAATCCGAACGGTGGAAGGGCACTGGCAGAGGGAGGCCTCATTAGGGAAAGCGTGCCTCAGTTTAAGAACGGTTTTGGTTTAAGAACGGACTTCTGGAACGGATTAAGTTCATAAACCAAGGTACCACTGAATTCCAAATCTTGATTCTGAGGTTTTCCTATGCACCAAGTGTTTTACCACACAATTTAGAAGGACTGTAACTGGAGCAGTATGGTATTTATCTCAAACAAGATTACAGCATCAGCTGTTGATAGAAATAAAATCAGGGAACGATGAAGTCATTTGGTTGAGGTCTTCCAAGAAAATGTGCTGATACAGCAGTTCTTTTAAGGGGGTGAGCTCCTCCTCTCCCTGTTCTGCTCCCCAGAGCTCTCATATGACTTTCCAAGTTAGCCTTTATAATAAAGTCTAAATCTGCTTTATCGGAGGATGCAAGTTCTGTATTCTTAGATTTATGTTGCATATTCAGCACTTAAAACTGTGAAACAACATGCTTTACCTGCCGTTTTTTGCAAATTATCTCTTTGTTTGATTTTGAACTTTATTGCCAATTCCTTTTTCATTTCTTTCACATGATGTCTAAGTTTATAGGCTATTCTTTGAGGGGGGTTTTGTGTTTCAGCAGTCAAGGATCAGTAGTCAGCAGTCAAATTTCTAAATGGTTAGTATTTTTTTCTAAGGCATTGCGACAAATTTAGGGAATTGGAGCTGGTACACATAAGTATATTTAGTCAACATTTTAGTTCCTACATGTATGCACACATTTTTTTAAAAAAACAACAACACATGCTGACTCTTGTTAGAGGAATGTAGATCACCCTCTTAGCTACCCCTTGGATAAAGAACAGAATTTATTATTATTATTATTATTATTATTATTATTATTATTATTATTATTATTATTATTTTATTTATACCTTGCCCATCTGGCTGGGTTTCTTTAACAGTGTACCACTGTTGCGAGCAGCTTCAAATATCAGCACCTCCAACACCACACCAGTAAAAGTGTGCAGGAAGCAACAGCATGTTTTACTTTGAACAATGTTATGATCAAAAGGCCATTGTATGGGGGAGAAAGTTGGCTGTCCGCATTCTGTACAATGGTATATACAGGGCCATTGTATGGGGAATCTGTATTTGTACTCATGGGCTTCCTATAAGGAGTCTGCTTAGCCATCTCGAGAACAGAATGCTGGACCAGATGAACCTTTGGTCTGATATAGCAGGGCATTTTGAGAACTGGAATCATTTTTAACCTAAATTTTCTGTTTTCCAAAGTTCATTAAGGCTGTGTACACACTAACCCATTTGTAACACTAAAATGTAGATTTTCTTATTCCATCTAGTGTGTTGTTTTCAGTCTAGATTTATTGCTAGATTCTGCTGTCCACAATGATGGGTTAGGTTACTTGATGTGTGTTTGAAAATCCTCCCCTTGATTAGGTTATCCATGCCTTTTCCTCCTTGCACATGCAAGGAGGATGCAGTGATTGTGGTCTTGGTATACATCCACCCACAACATCATTGGGCAGGTGTAGATAGAAGCCCCCCCCCCTCCAAAAAAATTGCTGGAACTGTTTTAAAATGGACACACTGGGGTAATACAGAATCAATCTGCAATGAGCTTTTGTTTTTGGAATGAAATCAGTTTCTCAAGAAGCACTTTTTAGGGGCAAAAACACTACAATAGAGCTTGATTGCATGGGGAGGATGCAGAAAAAAATCAAGTCCCAGCCTCCATTGATTCTAGAATAAAGCATATTCAGAACACATTTTCCCCCTCAGAGAATTCTGAGCACTGTAGTTTACCCCTCACAGAGTAACAATTCCCAGCAACCCTTAACAAGCTACAGTCCTCAAAATCCTTTGAAGGAAAGAATGTGCTTCAAATGTACATTAAGCTCATCAATCCTCAAGTCCATTTAAAAACAAAGCAAAACACTACATGTATTTATTGGCTTCCCAATGACAGAAAGCCCATCTTCTTTTTTTCTGAATGGCTCTGGTAATATAATTATCACTATTTGTACTTTTCCGCCTTTCCTTCTTCATAGACCACTGCCCCTTGTCCAAGCACATATGTACATTTGCACTGCAGGATAACACCTCATGACTCTGATGAAGTGGACTGTAGTCCATGGAAAATTATGTTATAACTAATTTGTCAGTCTTTAAGGTGGCATAAGACACAGATGCAAAGCACTCTCGTCACAGAATTATACTAAATAAACAATAAAACATACTTATTCCTGGTTTGACACTGGTCCATCGCTAATGAGTCTCTGATATTACTATTTTGTTCTGTTTTATCAAGCAGATTGAGCTAGCCTTTATCTCCTTATACTACTCAAGGGGATCTTAATGTTGTGCTAAAAGAACAAAGATGATAAATAGTCATAATCTTGTAAATTAGCCAGTATTATGTAGCAGTATATCTAATGTTATGTTGAGTAATGCCATAAGATATACAGAAGCATTGGTTCAAAATTATCCTATTTACATTTTCTTTTGAGCAAATTGCTGTGTAATATATAAAAAATTCCCATTTCACTATTAGAAAAAGTGCACTGAACAAGACTGACTGGTGTGTACGCTTTTTGTATTTTGGAATGTTACTTCCAACTCTGAAGAGGGAATGTCTACCTAAAATTAGGTGTGACTCTTGCCTCATCCCATTCTACTGATGTGGCATTATGTACAAAAAATAAAGTGAAAATCAAGCCCAAGAAAATCAAACACAGATGTAGTAAAACCGCTAGCTCCAGATACCTTCTGTATAATCTATGGTGATGGAGCCTAAACCCGCAAGAAGATGGGATTTCTGCGACTGGCCAGCTATTGAAAATAGGACCTTTGGGAACATGTCAGATGTCAATACAATATAATAACAGATTTAGGGGCTTTTAAGGAAAAAACTTAAAAGTCTAAAAAGAATGTGCTCAAACCAGCATTTGAATTCCAAGTGTTTATGCAGTCATGTCACAGTTTAGGGCTGCATGACTGCACTGTAGTTTGGCAAGGACTGAGTATTTATAAATGGCAGATACTTGAATTCTATTCTTGCTCCCAGAGGACACCTGACTGAGATCATTCTTTTCCAATTAAACTAAAACAAGCAAACAACTAAGCAATTCAGGGGTGTTGTCCAATGTAATTCCTTCCAGAACACAGTGAATTCCTCCCTCCATTAATTATACGATTCCTTTTTTACATTCATTTTTTAAACATTCTTTTTATATGACATACTTCAGGATAGGTCATACTGATGGATGTGCAACATTATAAAACATGACATTATACTGCAATGTGACCTACCAAGAACCTCACTAATATAGCTATATATGCTAATTATTTTGGCTTTTGAATCCAAAATTAAGAATATGACAGTGTACTACTAATGTCAAAGTAACCGTACTTCAACAAAAATACTGAAAAAGCCAAGCTCCAGTGTGAAATTGCTGAAGTAGAACTTAACAGCATATGCAAATCACTTGCATTTCAACTTCATTAGAACCATGAGTTTCTTTTCTCACTCTAGCTATTAAATTAGTACAGTTGTACCTTGGTAATCCAAAACTCTAGTTGTCAAACAAAACGGCTCCCGAACATCGCAAACCTGGAAATGAGTGTTCTAGTTTGCGAACGTTTTTGGAAGCCGGGTGTCCAACGCAGCTTCTGATTGGCTGTCGGAAGCTCCTTCAGCCAATCGGAAGCCACGCCTTGATTTTCGAACCATTTGGGGAGTCGAATGGACTCCCGGAAAAGATTAAATTCGAGAACCAAGGTACCACTGCATAGCACAACTAGAAGGATATTATCTCCAAGTACAATTGCTGTGAATGGGTCATTGTATTTACGTTGTATGCATTTTAAGTCTAGAACGATTGCCCGTCTTATATTTCACACCCTTTTGGTTTCAGTGTTTAATTTCTCTTTAACTTATGTGTTTATATGTGTACGCATTGTAAACACACTTACACACAAACCTGCAAACTGAAGATAACATTTAATCGGGGTAAGGAAGTGGACTCTAGTTCATGAAAGCTTATGCCACACAATAGATCTGTTAGTTTTTAAAACCGCACCAGATCCTTCTTGAATTTAAGCATATAGTTATCTCACACAAAATTTTTGATCAATTTGCAATGTAAAAGTTGCACCAAAAGTTGTGACTTGACTAAGTTGTAAAAATAATGACAATTTCATAGCACAATGGAAAGTATGTGGAATACATTTTCATTCTAGTCTTTGATAGCTGTTCAGCTGTGGAGCTACAATATTTGCTGCCAATGATTTTCAAAGGATCTCTTCAAAGTGAATCTCCGGCTGAGGGGAGGGGGCACACCGAGCACAGGAAATATTGTTTCACTAAGCTTGACATTTACTGCAAAGAAAGAAATGTATGTACTGAATTTATGAGTCCCTATGATCCATCTATTAAACACTAGGTACTGCTTTTACAACTGGCCTTCATCAAGATTTTTCATCTTGTAGCCAAAGTGTCGTCTCTTCTAATGACTCATGATGAAGATTCATTCCAGTTAACTTAATTTCAGATGACTTTTGCTGTTCTTTTTAGCATGTTCTATCCATAGAAGGCTGGCTATTTGCTGTCCATATTCTTTATGTACACATCAGCTAATCAGTGCTGTCCAATAAATAATTGACATTGTGATTAAAGAAAGATACATCTGTTTAAGATTACCCAAAGTTCTGCTACAAAACTGATAAGCTGATAATTTGTCATAGCATTTAGGCAGAACAAGCATGAGTTATGCTTCTTTTTGTCTGCAGATGTAAGCACTCTTTAATGCAAAGCTGTGTTCTAGAGTATGCATCTTACTGATTTTACAGAAGACTAAAATCTGTTTGCAGCAACTGTTACTATCCCACACTATTTACGTCATGTTAGAAACTGAGAATGAAAGAAAAAAGCAAAACTAATCCAAGCAATATTCCCAATAAATGTGCTATTATGGATAGCTATTGAAGAAAGCCAGACTCTACACATGGTTTCATGAATTATGTAAATTGCATGTGGTACTTACATTCTCCAAGACACAATTATAATTAGCACCCCTCCCACATACATAGTATTAAGAACAAAGGACTGAGCTTTAGTAGAAGAGTTTACTCATTTGTATTGCTCCTGTGTTTTTCTGCTGTGTCAACACAAGAGAAAAACCACAAATCAACAGCTGTGGACAGGGACTGAACGTGTGTTGAGACAGGCAAAACCACTAACAGTACCTTGAGCTACACATCAAGGGGAGGGGGGGGAGAAAGAAAGAAAGAAAGAAAGAAAGAAAGAAAGAAAGAAAGAAAGAAAGAAAGAAAGAAAGAAATGGTCCTACCATTAGGCAAAGTGACACAGCTGCCTCAGGTGGAAGCTGCTGGGGGAATAGGGAGAGGTGGCAGGGTGTTGAAGGACAGGGCTACATGTGCCACAAGGCCAGCTCCCGAATAAGCTAGTCTATAGCCCTCACATGTAGTATTCAAGCAGGATTCTGTATATGTAAATCCAGCTGGCTTCTGTACATGAAAAGAGGGTGCTATCTTGTCCTTTGTTTCAGGTTTGTACTATGCCTGAAATAGTTTAGGAGATAGGAAGCTGGGAAAGTGAAGAGAGAGAGAGAGGTGTACATGAGCAACAAAAGGAGCTGAAGCTGCCAGCAAATTTCATATGGAGCAAAATTCTAGGCAGATTTGGAGGGTTCTCTGCAGGCAGCCTTCATATCTGAAAATAAAAGCACTTGCTTTCTCTAGATTATGGCCAACCTCAAATAATATATCCTATGTCACTGTGGGGCAACTCACACAGAACCCAATTGTCCTGAAGATGAGGGAAATTTGGAAAACCTTTGCACTAGGCCTTATCAGTGGATTCTGCATTGCTTACCTGTCTTCCTACTGAAAGGGAAATTCACAGTTTAAAATTATACACATACCTATGTTTGAATAGGTGGGTGCCAAAAATTGGATCCTATGAAAGCAGATGGATCATCATTCTTCCTCCTCATTATAATGAGCTGCAAAATACTTTTTCCTAACTAATATTTAGAGGACATGCTAATCTTTCAGTATAAATTATATATTCACAGGGGGAAAAACAGTTCTACTTTAAAAGATTATAATCAAATGCAGGTAAAGTTTGTTTACTATAGACCTGTAAAATTTCAAGGACAACACTGAATACTGAAAGAAGATAAATTAAGTAGTTGGTGTCTATGCCTGTCAAATTTGTTATCCTGGAAACATGATTCAGTCTCCTCCATAGTGCCTTCAGCAAGGGCTAAAGACTTTATTTTTAGAAAGAAAACACAAAAATCACCCTGAATGTGAGCCAAGGGTCTGTCACTTTGAGTATGGAGAAGGAGAGACATTTTAGAAGCCCTTGCATATACTGTCATCTATCCTGCTCTAGTTCAACAAAATTAGGCCCTAGAGACTATGTATCAAACTGAAAATAACTAACAAATAATTAATTAAGGGCAGGTTCAACCCTGCTTTCAAAAACATGTTTACAATTCTCTTTGCTATTTTAGAGTCACTATGGAGGACCTGTCAACCTTTTGCAGGGGTGGGGGAGAAGAAGAGTGTGGAAATTAACTTAGTTTCTAACAATATGTGATAGTATATGGAAACCCAAGGCTTTGGGCATTAAGCCCAGCTAACTTTCTGAAGAAACAGGAATGCAGTCAAATGCGTTTTGGAAGACACCACAACCTGTGCTATACACCACTTTGAGACAAAAATTGTGAATGAAAACATACATTTAGCATTATGAGTTGAGGGGTTTAGCCTTGAGTCCCTTCCAAAACTTGTGATCCTGTATCATTGAGGCTAGAATCTCCAAAAGAGAACCTGGTGGACCAGCCAAATCAGACCCTTTGTCAAGGTGCACAGTTAGCTGCACAGTTAAGTACCCAACATCTGCATCTAAAAAGAGTGAGCTCCATCCCAAACGAGTAAGCTCCATTACCATAGGAACAAATGGGTGGAGTTCCCCACACCCCATCTGGCTGATGGAGAGAAGAACAAGATGAGTAAGCTGGAAGCATGAAACACAGAGACATGTTTGCTGTGTGCTGGACTTTAGGGCTCCCCTGGAAACCTGAGGGGGAGCAAGATCGATGGGTGTGCTAATGCTGTGAATCCCTGCATCCTACGGTCAGGTTGTATATATGTGTAAATAAACCCATATATCCTAAAGACACCACAGTCTCCACTGACCTCCATTTCAAGGAAACTGGATCTGGGCAAGTGCAAGAATCCCTGGAGTCTCTCACCACTTGGAGACTGGAGTAGCACATAAGGGGTTCTAAGGGAGGAATACATCTCCATTTCAACATAAGGACACCTTCCTCTCTTTTGTTACCAGTCATGCACTCCTATCCATATTACAATTTAGGGCAAAAGATCTATGACTCATCTCTTTACATATAGGTCTGTCCTAGCTCAGTACAAGCAGAGGGTAGAGAGCTAATGTAAAGAGCAAAAGAAATAAGCACATGTGTTTGCTGGATTTTCAATACCCTGCCTTCCTATATTTTGGACTACAGCTCCCATCAGCCCCACTGAGGAGGGTTCTTGTGACTAGGCTGATGGGAGTTGTAGTCCAAAACATGAGGTCACCTCAGGTTGGCAAAGGCTGCTAGAGTCTACCCCCCAGATGCTTTGCTTCTAGCCAAGCTCACTTCAGATAGCAAAGAACAGGAGATGGAAAAGGCAAGTCAGATGATAAGACTACAGAGTAATATGCTGCATGGATGTGAGGGGTCACCACATGCATTCCCATGCCTTGTGTTACTTAAATTGGGCATCACCTTGGTACCCTAAATTGACATGTCAAACATACGCTGCTGAAACCCCATTCATGATGCAATGCTGCTTGTAGGGGGAAGGGGGGGGGCAATGATTGTCATGGATGCTGAGAAGGGAACCTGGCTAGCATACCTTTGCTGCTGGGAGTGCACAGGATCCTGACACTAACCTTATGCCAGCATAATTTGGCTGCCAACTTGCTCAAACCATGCTGTTTAAAATATGTCTGTCCAAGATCAATTTGTCTCCCATGTGGCGGAAGGAACACTACAATTAATGAGTTACTGACCTATATGAGGAAGAGGTTTTTCTTTCCTCGTTCATTTTATATCCATAAATGATTATGTTACATTTGCTCTAGGTTCTTGTTAATATTGCATTCAGCACTGCATTCAGATAAGCTGAAGGTGAAGGGAAGCAAGCATCACTTGGCCAATTACCCTCTTGTATTCCCTTCAAAGTGATAGTAGAATAAAGTTATCAGGATACCTGGCATTCTGCTGTTGCAATTATAGATAGGAAGGGGTAATTTAAAGTGAGAATTTCTTTAATATGTTAATTGCATAAGCAAGCATATCTTCTCCTCTACTGCTTTCTCTACTTAATTAGCTGGTACAGCTTCATGCTGTGCTCCAGTGCTTGTTTTAGATACTTTCTATGAGACAATGGCTCATGTAGTTGTTCTTCAAAGTCACAAAAATGAGCTGCTTCTAATTATGCAGGCTGGGGGGGGGGAAATATATCTTAATCCCCAAAATTTCTCTTTCATCCTAATGATGGGATTAAGCATATATGAATTGGCGTTTTGTTACGAATTCATTATGGTTCTCAGTGTCTGGAGCCCACACCAAAATAGAAGAAACTAAACCAAAGGAGAGACAACAAGAGGAGACCAAACACAGTCATCATAAGAAGGGATGATAGATAGGGATTGAAGAGGAGCAACATAATAGTTTACAGTTTTTCCTAATGGCCCACAAGGCAGGCAAACATGTTAGTGTAACCTCTGAGCTGGTTTCTAGTTCATCAGACAGAAAGAGATTGGAGTTTACATTTTCCATTTACTAAACTATAAGCTTTGTGGTACCTGAAAGACACATTTAGGGCTTATCCATACACAACCTTTTGCCCCACTCTTTCCAGGCAGAGGTCCATGCTTTAACGTTCTGTGTCCAAAGCAAATGTCAATTTGTTTTTTTCTGTGGATTTCTCCGATTCAGCTCTAAAGAGCAGGTTTTCATGGGGAAAGCTGCAGAGCAAAAAAAAAGGGGGGGGATGGGTTGGAGGTGTTTGGACATGGAGCCTTAAATCATAGGCCTTGCCTGGAAAGAACAGAGGGAAGGTAATTGTGGATAAACCCTTACTGTGACATAAGCTGTTATGGAGCAGAGGCATAACTAGGCTCATTTTCACCCTGGTCAAAGATCCTGTTTGGCACCCTCCTCCAACATGCATTTGTGCATGCACACACACAGGCTAGGAGCCTCAATGGCACCCCTCTGGAGACTTCACCTTGAGAAAGACGCAACAGCTCACAACACCCTGTGAGCCCAGCACCATTTCTGTGGGTGTCACAAAGCAGCACTGGGCTTGCAGGGCGCCGCGAGTGTGCCCTTCAAAGCAGGGTTGCGTCGGCTGGCTGGACTCCCCACTGTGTGACTGGGCAGACGGCACAGCATGGCCCCGTTTTGCTCCAGTGGAAGAAAATCATTTGTACAACCCTGCTGGATGGAGATAAAGAGAGAAGGGAGCAGCCCTGCCCACTTTTGGCTCTGGTCTCACACCACCAGCATGCAGCCTCTGACAGGCTGCCCCAAGGAAATGTGGCCCTTGACAAAGGACAGGCTCCCCCAGCCTGGGTGTAGGCAAAAGAATTCTGAGAATGGAACTTACTGCATTAAAGCAAAACACAGACAGGAATAATGACACAAGCACTACCACAATGACTGTGAATGTGATTGACTGCGCTGCAGTATGTTGGCATTGATATAACAGTGGAGTGTAATTTTTGAAAAAGCAACTTTTATTTTAATTAAAGGGTAACTCAAGCTGTCAGCTTTCACTGAAACACTACACTGCAGCAGCTGGTTCTAGGACTCACAGGTGAAATAGCTCAGTCAGTGGTCGAAGGGATAATTTATAAACTTTTAAAACTACAATATAGAAATAATTTATAACAGCCATATACTTCTGGGAGGTCCTGTTTCCCCACCATATAATTTCTGTTGTTTGTTTTGATTATTCTTTTAGTTATGTTTTGAGCCACTGATAATATTGTTGCATACCATCTAATCTCTGAGCAGTGTGAGATTCCAGCGCTTCCAGGTGCCTACCCAGAGTTCGGTTTCCTTGGAATCGAAAGGCTCAGGTTGTATATATGTGTAAATAAACCATATATCATAAAAACTCCAAAGTCTCCACTGTGCCTCATTTCAAAAGGAAACATGAAACCTGGGGTAAGTGCCTAGAACTCTTCTCCAGGAATCTCACAGCCTTCAGAGATTGGGGTGGCATGCAACAATATGTATATACTACTAACAAAAATATACTACTTTCATTTTTTCCAAAAGGGAAGCATTTTCAAAAGCCAGAAATATTTAGGAAACAATCTTGAAGGAACTTTGATAGGCTGGTAGAATATGGTAACTTTAGGAGAAGTTAAGACATGAATAAAATTATATCAGATACTGCAAGGTGCCTACCTGGTCCAGTAAAGGAACCTAATTCTTCCCTCTTATGGAAAGCAACCATATTTTCTCTCTCTTTAGTTCCTATATTATGCACAGTCTATTATCCTGTATCAAGGAGAGACAGTGTGATACAGTGGCTAGAGTATCAGTTTTGGGACTGGTAGGAGATTTAGGTTCAAATTCCGACTTCAACCATGAAACTCACTGGGATGATCTTGGGTCAATCACTTTTCTCTCAGTCTTACAACCACAGGGTTGTAAGGTTAAAAAGTCAGGGAGAGAACCATGCATGCTAACTTGAGCTCAACTGGATGAAAAGTGGGATAAAACAGTAAGAAATGAATAAATAAAATATATTTGCAAGAAAAGTAAACACATACCATTATTCTGCTGGCAAGGACAACTTAAATATACCAAGAAAAACTACAACATTAGACAATGTTATGGCTATTATCACTTTGACCCACATACATACAACATTTATGAGGACAAAATTCTTGAAGCTTGCTTAATACTTGCCCATAAATTATTGTTGTACACAGTATAGCTAAGTAGAGAGATGCTTAGTCTGAGAAAGCAAATGTTGTGTAAATGGTCACTGAAGTGCCAATTTTGAAAGGCTGTTGGCACTGCAAGTGCTTCTAACACATTTTTAATAGATTGCAAGTCTCTAGAATGCATCTATTTATTCTCATCATAATGTGATGCTAAATTAAAATGTGTGATTAAAACCTTCATTCTTCAGGAAGAGTTGTATCTGATGTTGCAAGAGAGGAATTCTGCTTGTGCAACCTCCCCCTCCCTCTCCTCCCCCCTGTGCTGCCCCAAATCTACTCTGGAGGATCCCAAACCCTCTGGAGCATATTTTAAACATATTGAGGAGAGGCTTTAGGGGAAAGGAGAGGAAGGGAAAGTTCTGTTGCCCAAGCAGATGTCTGCTGCATGAGTGGAACAGCAACACTGGATACCACCTTTAGCCTTTTACACTTTTGCTACTAAAATCATTGCCTACTTTCAAAACTCCGTGATAGATTTGCTAATCAGGCCTCATTTGAATGAAATAACGTATCTGAACTGTGATCTGAAATACAATTCAATCAAAGTTTTCAGGAAAAGAGTTTTAATGCTATAAGCAGTGCTTTTTGTGATGTTATTCATTGGTATGGAGTACCATCACCTCTTTAATTGCTGGCCATGGAAGCCATTTAGTGTTGGCACCCATGACACCATTACCAATATGCAAGCACTGGCACCTCATTTTTTTAGTACCCCGCCCCCAGCACTGGCTAAAAGTAGTTGTTTCGGTCAAATGGACACCATTACAAACACAGGTTTTTCACCTCCATACTTCACATTTTATATGTATACTCTACGTGTGCAGCTAACAAATTTAACACACAAAATGGACCCAGTACAGTCATTTACTAAATCTACATACAGTAACTATACCAGATTTTGAGCTCTGTAAGTTATTTATTATAACAACTCTCTAACAGAAGTCTTCCCTTATATATTGTCTGCCACAAAACAGAGGCACACACACCATACCTACTGTCCACTGACTAAGTGCCACAGCAGTTCTAACAGAAATGACTTCTCTTTGGGAGATACGAGGTAAGGATGAAACCTTAGTAGAGAGGACATCTTCCCTGAATCCTTCCTCCGTTTGTTTTAGCTTATATACATCTGTAATTCTTATAATGTGTACAGGATATTTCCTATTATCAAAAATATATTTGGAAGAAAATAAGCATTGGGATTGGGATCTTGAGGCTTGCTAAATTAGGCTCTTAATCACATTCACTTTATCCCTCCCAAACACATAAAGGAGATACCACCAGGGAGTATTCAGGATTCTTCTTCTTTGGTTTTGCATGTGAAAGTTATACACATCCTATGCTTTAGCTCAGTTGCCTCACCCATACCACAGTTGCGTACCTAGCCGGACAGAAACCATCTACACAACCTCCGACTTCTTATTATTCTATGTATATGTATGTATACAGTTATTATGTATTAGGAGAATCAGGTTGAGAAGACTGAAACCAGCTGAACAGCTATTCTAAGATATGAGACATACACACACACCAATATTGCCTTACTGATAAATACTGCACAACACAGGATTTGTTGCCTAATCCAGTGCTCAACAAATAGATGGTTGGTGTGCAACTCTAGGTGGAAACAAAGGAGACACACCCAAGTCCTTTGCCATGCTCTTTGCTGATTAGCAACCTGAAAGATCAAGATCAATACATTGCTATTCTTGGGAGGAGCGAGGCTGTAGGAAACATTTTAGCTGAACAGCTTATTATATTTCCGGCAGTTTCCCCTAACCCCAGGTAGGGTTACTAGGTGGTTTTATCCACTAAAAAGAGAGTGACAAACCAACTGATGATTGCCATCACAGGAGCATTTTGCCCACAGCACAGCAAGGGCCAGGCAGCGTAGAAATAAACACAGGAGATTGGTATTTGGGTTGAAATCGGCCAAGTTTTACAGACTGATTACAGATGTAAGTAGGGTTTGGCCAGGCACTGGGTATGAATCTGGTATTAAGCAGTCTGCCTGCTGGTTGATAATTATGGTGGTGTCAACCCAGAGCTGAGGAGCTGCCCCTGACATGGACCAGGTGCATCAATTCCACTTGGGCTGCTACTAGGGAAAGTGCTATGGCCCTCTGGCCCCCATATGGGCCCCCAGACAGAAACACCCTTCCTGGACCCCTTTAACAGAGTACTGTACCCAATCAAATAAGGATCCAACCTAATGCCTTATCTGCCAGAGTTGTGACCTGCAGACCAGCCAATTTGTCTGCAGGGGGGGGGGAATCCCCCCAGGCCCAGAATAGTGACCAAAGAAACCATAGCAAGGTCCTCACACAAGCCTGCCCCCTCACCTTCAGCCAGGCCACCTCCAGCTTGGGTGGGTGCTGAATTTGCAGTTGGCCTCCAAAGTGGGTGAACTTCATGCAGCCATCCACTTAAGTACTGGAAGGGAATGGGGCAGGTCAGCCTCTTCCCCTGTGACCAGATTTGCCCCCTGGGCCAGGGCTTTTCCCTGTGGGCTAGCATGGCCGGAAGGAGAGGCTCTGGTCATCCCCTCATGGCCACACATGAAAATAGCAGACATTGGACCATGCCACAGCCATGCCACATGGCAAAAGCTGCTCCCCTGGAGACCCAGATGAGCAGGAACTGTCACTGGGCCACAGTCTATCAAACTAAGCAGTGATAATGAAAGGAAGCAATAAAGAAATACCGTTTGTTTCAAGAAAACTGGACTGCCTTTAACTGTGTGAATAATGGTTACAAAGGGGTGGGGGATGAAGCAGGCTTAAAGCAATGTAGAAAGAGATATATGTAATTATACATGTACTTACCATCTTGTTTTGAACAAGAAAAAGCCTAGAAATATGGTTACATGAGGCTATTTTCTAAAGCTAGATAGCAGTCTGAGCTACAGTTCCTCATGCATTATGTAACCCATCAATTTTAACTTTGCAATCGACTCACTAACACTACTAGACTGCAAGGAATACAAATTAGAAGTACTTACTCATTTCTCTCCAGGATGATGACAAGTTGCTCACTTTCAGTTTGTATAAGAAGTTTCAGCACTGCTGGGTGAGTCTGAAAAATGAAATTGAAGACTAATTCTATTACTCCAAACAGAAAATGTAGGCACCCCTGCTCTGTGACAGGTAAAAATGTACAAGATTGGGACCCTTATTGTCAAGAAGATTGTGACAAGATCAGCAGGAAGATGGGGTTTAAGGTAAAGTGAACAGCAAGGAAGCATTAGTAGGATTTGGGGGGGGGGGAGTAAAACATTGGCTAGTATCTCAACAATCTTTCATTTTCTTTGACATCTATTTTTAATTTACGCTGCCAACTGCAAATATATTTAAACACATTTATTTTATTGATTTAGTACCTCAGATAAATTAAGGTGTGTGCTTGAACTGCAGATTGATAGAATAATAACAATATAATAATAATAATACTAATACTAATACTAATACTACTACTACTACTACTAATAATAATAATAATAATTTATTTATACCCCGCCCATCTGGCTGAGTTTCCCCAGCGACTCTGGGCGGCTCCCAATCAAGTGTTAAAAACAGTACAGCGTTAAATATTTAAAAACTTCCCTGAACAATATATTTCTACAGGCCTCAGTATCACTCATTGACAGCGTGCCCTTAAACTATTAGCAAAAATTAAGGAAATCAGAACTTGTTGCTATAATTAAAAACATTATTAGAGACAATGGTGTATGTGTGTCCATAAGTGTTTCAGCATTTCAAATACTAGGCTTCTTCAAGAAAGCTATGCACAAGGATTTTGCTTGGAGTAGATTTTTAAACTTTGAGGGATTATAAAAACCATGGATAAGGGATTGGCGTATATATAAAATACAGTGGTACCTTGGGTTACAGACACTTCAGGTTACAGATGCTTCAGGTTACAGACTCCGCTAATCCAGAAATAGTACCTCGGGTTAAGAACTTTGCTTCAGGATGAGAACAGAAATCGTGCGGCGGCGGCGTGGCGGCAGCAGGAGGCCCCATTAGCTAAAGTGGTACCTCAGGTTAAGAACAGTTTCAGGTTAAGAACGGACCACCAGAACGAATTACGTTCTTAACCCGAGGTACCACTGTATATGGACCACTGCTCTTGTTCAAATCCTTGTGCAATATTCAGCTAACAAGCCCTGCTAGCAGAAGCCCCTGCAAGGACTTCTGCTAGCACAAGATCCCCCTTTTCCTCCTCCAAATTAGCAAGAGGGAGGGCTCAGGAGGAATGGTATAGAATTCACATTTCAAGATGAAATACAGCCTTAATTTCCTGATTACCTCATACTGGGGGTCTGGTAAGGCCATGATGTATAAAAGACACAGGAGCGAAGGTATTTACCAGAAGATCTCCTGCTCAGGTCTCTCTCCTGTTAAGTTGTTTTGCCCTGCTTGTTTTGGTACATTACTCCTGTATGAATTGGATCACATGACACCCAAAGGGCTTTTCCTACAGAAACATGTAAGAAGCTGAATTTTTTTGCGGTTCTAGTTGTAGTCTCCTCCTTCTTGTGAGGCAATCGTATCACACACACTGGGATGGGCACAAAGAGCTTAGCCACCTAAGCATTTCCCATGACCTCTTTCTTTTCCCATAGGGAAACTGCCTAATGATACTCCCACAAGGAGTGGGCTCCATGACAGCTCCCCCCACCCCACCCCCAGCATCAGTGCTAAGAGCAGGGAGATCTTCTTTTTCCATATTTGCTCAAGTGCCTTCCCTAGGACTTGGGTGGGGGGTGGGACAGGCAGAGCAGGTTCTCTTAGGCCAGGGGTTGGTCTGGGATCCCATGAAATCTTAAGCGGGGAAAGTTTGGGGAGAACTGCTTAAGACGTGCAAAACTTCTCACGAACTCTCAGGAAAAGATTGCTACAACCTGGCAGAACCAGAACTTTCTCAGGAATGCTATTAAGTATGCCTAGACTTAAACAAACAAGCAAGCAAGCAAACAAACAAACAAACAAACAACAACTATGGTCACCAGCATCTGGGGTAATCTATTTCATGTCAATAGTGGAGATTCATAAATATTATTTTCATGCAAGAAAGCAGCTAGATTAAAATAAGGCATTGGAATGAACTTTGCAATAACTGGATCCCTCTACCATACTAAATAAATGCTTCAGGCAAAGCCTTGGCATTCACCAGGCACTTGGGAATCATTGATAGCCATGAATATTTAGAGGCAACGTTGATTACCACTTTAATATTAGGCAAATGGTTCCAAGACTTAGAAGAAATAAATATACTATATAACTTGGAAAGAATAAAACAGAATTGCAACAGCTTAAGGGATCCTTTCAGGTCTGAGACTCGCTCACTCATTTATTTATACAATTTATATACTGCTTAATTACACTATTCTCTAAATGGTGTGCAGGAGACCCAAAACAATTAATCCAATATGAATTAACATTATAAAATCATTCTCTAAGTCTAAGACAAAACAACAACCGTAAAATCAGAGTTCAGTTTAAAAGCTTGCTGGACTAAAAATGTCTCCAGGAAGTTCCAGAAGCTAATCAGGGAACAGGCTGAGCTCAACTGGCAGTTCCATAAAATTGGGTGCGGCTCCTGGTGGAGACAAGCCATGCATCTAACATGCACACTAACAATGATTCCCCTCACAGACTTCAGTGAGTGAACAGGGATATTAAGGATCAGGCATCCTGACCCCAAGTTGTTAAGGGCCTTGTAAATGACCACAAGAGTCTTGAAACTGGTCCAACAGCATATGGGCAGGCAGGGCAATCTTTTGAGCACTAGGAATTACATGCTGGTGACAATCTGTCCCCAATAAAAGTCTAGCCACAGCATTTTCTACCAGCACATTGCAGTTTTATTCCAGAAGGCTTTTAACTGAAGTTTCATGCTATAGCTTTTTAACTGATGCTAACTTTTTGTACTGTGCATTTGTAAACTGATTGGGGATTAGTGTAGCTAAGTGATATATGAATTGTTTAAATAAATAATCGAGCATGGAGGCTACCAATGCATAGATCAATATGGCCAGACTGTCCCAATCTAAAAACAGCCTGATTACGATAGTTGGTATACCAGCTGTAGCTAGTGAAAGGCATTCCTAGCCACTAGGGCTACCTGAGCCTGCACTGACAAAGATGGATCCAGAAGCAGCCCCAAATTCTGATCTGTCCTTCCAGAGGGAATGCCTACCATTCTAGGGAAAGTGCATTGTGTGCTGTACTTCCCCAGAGAAAGTACATAGGGGGCAAGATAAGACATGACCTTCTTTGTGGTGACGTACTGATTATTAGGGAACATCCTTCTCCCTGGAGGGACACAGGTGGTCTAAACCACCAAGCCTCTTGGGTTTGCCGATCTTAAGGTCAGCAGTTCAAATCCGTGTGATGGGGTGAGCTCCCATGGCCTTTGTCCCAGCTCCAGGCAACCTAGCAGCTCGAAAGCATACCAGCGTGAGTAGATAAATAGGTACCGCTGCGGTGGAAAGGTAAACAGCTTCCATGTGCTCTGCCACTTGTCATGGTGTTCCATGTGCCAGAAGCAGTTTCATCATGCTGGCCACATGACCTGGAAAAGCTGTCTGCAGACAAACGCCAGCTCCCTCAGCCTAAAAGCAGAGGTGAGTGCCACACCCCATAGTCGAATTCAACTGGACTTCACTGTCTGGGGGTCCTTTACCTTTACCTTTTTACCTTCCCTCTGAGGTACAATTGGCACCAACATTACTGGCATTGCCAGGTCAAATACATCTGTTTGCCTCAGCTGTTGGATGTTAGTCCACTCCTGTTTGTTTGTTTGTTTGTTTGGTGGTTAAATGTTTTAATTCATATAATCATACCTGCTCTTATCTTTTCTTTTAAATACTACTCTAACATGTTGTGGGACAATCCAGTTAATAACAGGTTAAAAAATCTCTCAATTAAAAAAAATAAAAGATGCAAAATGAAGAGTATGGTTATTCATGAGTCCTTAAGAAATCTTCATTGTCAGGCAATTATTATTAGGTTCTATTTAAAAACCTGTATATATAATTACATACTCTCAATAGAGAAGGCAAACCATCTTTGATGACAATACATTATTTTGAAGTATATTTACCTTTTCAGGTATTAGATCTGTTTCTACAAGCTCAGCAACAACAGAGGTCATTCTGAAGATCAAGAGCTTGAATATATATGCTGGTTTTAGAGGCACCACGTAAGTCATTGTGATCAGCCATTTCAATCAGGGCAGCTTAGGAAGCTGGTTATCTGCTGTGTTTTAGAAGTGTGGCTAATTCCCCACTGCTGAAATTATTGTTGGAACAAAATGCAAAGGGGTTGGTATCATAAATTAAGAACTAATAAGCCACTTTTTAGTTGCAGCAGATGCTATTACTGCCAGGCACTGTAAGAACTTCTGTATTACTATACTGGAATCTTGGTATCAAAAGGTCTGGCAAGTAGCACCTCCAGAAAAACTTATGACTATAATGAAAATATTAAGGGGTTAAAGTAAATGAAAGGCTTTTAAAATAACCTGATGGTACTTGATTGACTACAACAATACAAGAAAAGGGGTAAGGCCACCTTCCCCTGAGTGAGTATGCACATTTATTGACTTTGTAAATATATATTCATATTAAATATTTGATTTCTATACCACTTAATATATTTAAAATATATCTAAGCGGTGTTCAAAAAAAGAAAGCATCAACATAGCAGAGACATATGGATAAGAAATGTATCTGTATAGATTTATTACCTGTTTGTTTTAAATACATAAACCTCAGTTTTAAATATACCCTGCCAAAAACATGCACTAAACTTGGTTAAAATGCTGTATTTTCTGCACAAATGTTACTTTATATATTCTGCATAGAACATGCAGAAGATTTTACATCTCTCCCAAGAGAGCTCAAGTAATGTTTGTTTATGCTTATTTTAGCCACAAATTACACAGGTTCCATTTGCGTATAATAGTAAGCCATAGTTAGAAACAAAGTGCCTCTCCCTCTCTCACATGGTTAGCATCAGACTAGGAAGGTTTAAATTCCCGCCCCCTGTCCCACTATCCACCCTTTCATGGACCTGCTGCTTAGAGGGGTAGGGTGAGTGGGCTGCAGTGGCTAGTTACACTTTTATAAACACAGCAACATTCATGGTGTTTATGCAATTTATGTCACATCTTGTACGACACTAACAGAGTACAACTTCCCCATTAACTTCTAGGTGGCAAAAGTTCACAAAAGATGTTCCTTCGATCTTTACAGGCTATTTCCTGCTATTTAAAGCTGCATGTCTTTTTTCTTCTTCTACAGAGCTTTCCCCACAAAAACTCACTCTTTAAAGTTCAATCAAAGAAAACATCAATCCCCGGAAAACCTAAATTGATGTTTGCTCCAATTAAGCACTAAAAAGCGGGGTTTTGTGGTGAAAGCTACAGGGCAAAAAAGGGGGGGTTGGGGGAAGCTTGGACATTACACTTTAAAGCATGGACCTGTACCTGGAAAGAGAGGGGCAAAAGGTAGGTGTTGATAAGACCAAATTCTCAGTATCTTACCCTGATCAAGAAAAGAATGGCAGAGACACAGAAACAAATTTAGAAGGGTCTGAAGCTGGAAAGCAGTAACCGATTCAGCTATTTTTTGGAAAAAAAGAAGTCTGGAAATTGAGCAGTATGTGATTGTCTTGAGTAGAGTCCAAGCAACTGAAGCCTTGAGTTTAGCAACATCTTCTCCTTTAGGGACATATTTGTTATTGCAGCAACAAAGAATCCAGTTTCTTTTGACTAATTATTACCAACCTGGCAGAATGGGCATGCATCCACTATTAACTGTGAACCACCCTGTTATCTTTGGATGAAGGGCTGTGCACAAATTTAATAAATAAACAAAACAAACAAAACCCACCTAATTGTATCATCTGCATCAGTGGGACACTAAAATGCAACTAAATTCTGTAACAAGTATAATTCAACGTGGATGTTTATTTCTGTGCATAACAGATCGGCACTAAACCAAGCAATGGATAGAGTAGAATCTGGTGAGCTCAGAGACATCAATCAGCCTTTTCTTGTAGGGAACATGTTCCATACACCTAAAACTGTGGCCTTTTTTTGCACCTTTTAAAGCTGTACTGTTTCCTTTTTTGAGACAAGCAACAAGAACTATACAGTGCATTCCAAATATGGATGAACCACAGATCTATATCTAATACCTTTATGATCATGGCCATTTTATTTTCAGTCACTTAGGCTATTTATTAACAATCCCTAGCATGGATTTTGTCTTTTTCAGCAGGAGCACACATTGAGTGGAGGTTCAATTTAAGGTACTGGCATTAATCTTTAAAGTCCTAAATGGTTTGGGACCAGGATATTTGAATGACTAACCACACCCATATGAATCTGTCAGATATTTGAGATCAGCCTCTAAGGTCCTTTTCTCTGGTCCATTAGCATTAAAGACTTTCTTGTTTAAATCCACATTTGGGTAATTGCATCGTAGTGGTCTTTAATTAATGCTTTTTTTCTGGAGCTGCTAATTGTAATGTTTGATGTGTCTGTTCTTTAATAACTTGGCATTTTAGCATATTGTTATTTGTCAGTGATTGTGACGTGAGACCTTTTGTGAGGGAAGATAAACTGAAAAGCTAGCAAAAAAACAATTAAAATTTAAAAAACCTGATCTATCCACCACAATCCCAAGTTTCTAGTTAGTTGCTGTTATTCCTTACAAAGTTCAGTTCTTAATTAGAAAGGGTTCTTATAGCCCTGTCTGTATTAATTCATTTGATTTCTTAAAATCTCAGCATCAGAAAAGCTGATTGGAACCAATTTGTACTGTGCCCTTGGAATAATAAGAATGAAATAATAAGGATTTAAAGAGATCATAGCTATCCAGATTCTAATCCAAGCTGAATTTATTTCGAAAGTCTTGAAGGGGTAATAACAGATAGGTTTCCTCCCTGAATGAACTCTCAAGGTCAGACAGCTTAATACATCATCAGTTGATTACTTGGCTTTTATTCACCTAATATTATTCTCTCCTTCTGGAATCTCACCCTTAACTCCAAGCCAGTTACTATGTTCTATTACACAGGTTTCATGCCAAGATCACTTAGCACAGATTTCAAGCTCTCTAAATATCTCTCTGTAAAATGTAACCAAGACAAATTCCTTTTTTTTTTTTTTTTGCTAACTGTTAGACTTTTGCATGAGGTAATGGAATTTAGGCCAAAGTAAAGAGCCAGCAGCTAACTTTATTTTCTTTTAAATTTCCATTGTCTTTCATGATCTTTTAAAGATAAATTGACTAAGCAGAAAAATAGATGAAGTATTGTTTAAAAAAAAACGAAGGGAGATATTTCACCCCTGATCTCAGCATATATACTGAATAATGCAAAAAACATTTCAAGGCTGTATTTCCAAGGCACATTAATTATTTTTATGTGTGGTAAATGGTCGTCTACTAGAAATGTTGATTTTTGACAAATGTATTAGTAAATTAAAATACAGGCACATTCGGTTGGCTTAATAAGAGTAATGTAACTTTTTGAGTAATTGGAACAACTTCTATGCATTTCATGGACAAAATAAAAGCACCCTACAAGAGAAAACAATGGAGTCTTGTGAACATAAATTATGAATATTTATTCATGTGTATTGTCTATTGCTTTAAAATATTATAGTGCATAAAGGTTTTTTGCCTTTTTTAAAGAAAAGACAGAGATTACTGTTGATTTACATCAACACAAGTGAGAATTTATTTCTTACAGTTTTCATGTTTAAAATGGAAAATCCTAGATCAGGGTTATATGCAAACTTTATTGTAGAAAGAAGTTTCCAAGCCACATTGGATGATATTCAGTTTCAAGTCATTCCCATTGAAATCAATGTCCATTAAGGCCAATAATTTGTTGGCTGCAGCCTGTTGTTAACCACGAGACCAGGTTCAAACAACATAAGAAGCCAAATATTGGCTTAGTTCATCACTTGATGGCTGCAACATCATGCGATATTCTGCATATGCAAGACCACTAAGGCTGAGCCAAATTGGGGGTGCGTGGGTGGGCACAATTTGCAACCTCCTTGTGAAATGCACTTTTTCAGTGATTTTTTCAACAGACACAAAAAGATGGACATGGGTATCTAAGCATACATTCAGAGTCAAATGTTGCCCACAGCATATTACCAAGTAGCAACTGCTTTACAACCATGCTTCCGTTCGTCAGTTTTCTTCAGCTTGAAACACTGTAGCTGAATCTGATCAACTATGTGATGTCATTTTTTACTATAGAAAGAATGTGTATTTAACAAAAAAGGGGAAGAAAAACTGCAACTGAGGCAGTGAACTAGCATTATAGGAAGGCAGTGGACTTCCCCAAAGCTCATTTTTGCAGCAAGATGTCACACTGAATATACAACATTGACCTACAAACCACCACCCAAATACTGCCTATATCGTTTTACAAGCCTTCAAATCCTTTTTCTGGATATACTTTGACTTGCAGCTGAATGCATTATGAAATACTGCATAATTTAGCTACATGTTTGAATAAGCACTTGGCTAGGCTAGCTGCTAGTTGTTATTTTTACCACTCAGTTATCCCATTTCAGCTGGGACATTTTTTCAGAGCCTTGCTTCAGCGAAAACGCTGGCCTCCAAAAACTCAAATGTTCAGATATTTATCTTTTATTTCCACATCCCCTTCTTTACTTTTGCATTATGCATGCTGATAGCCACTGAAGCCCAGTATAAACATAACAAACATCTTGCCTATCAAGTTGTTATATAGCTCTGCATCTTTCACACACACACACACACACACATTACGGTAACAGCAGCTTTTCAAATGTTTCTCTAAGGCAGGCAAGAAATGCATTTGCCAATTCCCATCCACCTCCAACTGAACTTCCATTTTAAATGAAAATTAAAGGGGGAGATTCAATTAGCCATCATTCTTCAAGGGTTTCAAAGTACATTTAAGGAAGGTTGGATAGTGCTTAGAGAAGGGAAATGTTTCACGGTTTCAGCTCTCCCCTTAATGTATTGATAAACCATTAAGATGAACATTATAAATGAAAACTGATTTGGGAAACACACACACACACACATGTAAGAAGAAGACAGAGAAAAATAGGAATTGCTTATCTGAAATGACTTTGTTTTGAAAATTTTTGCAATGCAACTTTCTTCCTTTGTCAAGACCTATCTGTGGTCTCAAATTCAATAATTCATTAGGTTCCTTGAATTGTTCTATATTTCTCAATACATTATGAGCAGAAGAGCAAATGTTCAAGGAAGGAGGAAATGCTGCCCCATCTTATTTGCACACACACACAATCCACTATATAGCGCTCTCTTTTTTAAAAAATAAAAATAAAATCAGAGGATGGAAATGAGTTGTCCTTGAGGCCTGGTGGAAAACCCTTTGCACACAAATTGTTTCAGTCTTTGTCCCTAAAGTTGTCATATCAGTTTCCAACATGCACTTTAGCTCCTGGGCAGCAGAGCTGCTGCTTGTCTCTCAGGGTAGGCAGCTGTTCAGGGAGAGAATGGAAACTAGAATCTGCCATCTATTTTGTTGTACTTGAACTGCAGGGGCTTCAGTACTGCCACTGGCTGTTCTTGCCACACTCTAATCTGTTTGCCTTGGAGTGGAGATGCAGAGAGCTGCCATCCCTTTCCACACACACACACACACACACACACACACAGAGAGAGAGAGAGAGAGAGAGAGAGAGAGAGATCCTCAGTGCTCAATTTCCTGATACATCAAAAGCTATCCTCAGCACTTTCAAATGGCTCCAGTCACACTTCAACCCTGCACATGGTTAATTGGACGGAATAAAGGTAAAGGTACCCCTGCCCGTACGGGCCAGTCTTGCCAGACTCTAGGGTTGTGCGCTCATCTCACTCTATAGGCCGGGAGCCAGCGCTGTCCGCAGACACTTCCGGGTCATGTGGCCAGCGTGACAAGCTGCATTTGGCGAGCCAGCGCAGCACACGGAACGCCGTTTACCTTCCCGCTAGTAAGCGGTCCCTATTTATCTACTTGCACCCGGGGGTGCTTTCGAACTGCTAGGTTGGCAGGCGCTGGGACCGAGCAACGGGAGCGCACCCCGCCGCGGGGATTCGAACCGCTGACCTGATGATCAGCAAGTCCTAGGCACTGAGGTTTTACCCACAGCACCACCCGCGAATTGGACGGAATAGAAAATGCCAAAAAAAAAGAGCTTTACAGATACCAACTGTTTGCTGTCAGTGTCTCCAAGAGACAAAATAAATATGGTTTCAGAGCCGAAAGGATGGCAGGGGTGGTCACCAAGATGGCACCTGCTTGTCCACATGAATGATCTCAGTCAGTGTTTTGTTTTTCTTCTAGAAAAGAGGTGCCAGTATTCAGCACACAAGCGAAGGCTCTCGTATCCTGCCAGAGCATTGCAACTCCCTCACTAACCCGGACAGAAGCTTCCTGGCCTTTGGGAAGGTGGTGCAAAGCTCCGATTTAGGGGACGAGCGTGTGCACAGAGTTGCCAGTAATGTGTACCAGCGCATACTGCCAGAAAAAAAGCAATGGTCTCAGTACGTATCCCTCAACATTCTAAAATGCACAAGAGAGTGTTTAGTCTTCCTTCTCAATTCCTGTTTGCACCAGCTTGGCCTCTCTTAACTGAACACCTCCACCCCAACTGAAGCATTCCAGCATTTCACTGGATGCTAGGATTGAGCATGAACCTTCTCTTCTTTTCAGAACAGAGTACAGATGCAAATATCTTCCCTCCTGTATACAAGTGAAGTGATGAAAGGTGTAGGTGCCATTTTGTGACTGTGTCCATGGCGCACTGTCTAAATTCAAATGTGCCTACTGGAGGTTGGAGACCCTTGATATAAGGAAATGCAAAATAAGATTATCTTTCCTGAGCAAGTATAGTAGCTCTGTTGCAGTTCAAAACAATGAAATTCCCTGCTGCTATCCTAAAAGACAAAGCGAGGGGAAGGCATGCATATAAAGAAGGCTGACATGTCTTCATGTTGAGAAATCTCTTGCATGATTGGGTTTGTTTGTGATGGCCTCCATCTGTACTGCAACTGCTCCTCAGCAGGAGGGTATTTTAAAATATATAATGGAATGCCCAAGTATTGACTCTAGATGGTTCTATTACATTCAGTTGTAGCAGACATTGTTAGACATTTATTGGTAGCACATCATCCAAAACACATGTAAGTGTATATAGCATGCAAATTCAGGATGACCAAATAATGATTTCAATCCTGCAGAAACACCAGCAACTTAAGCATTTTATTTCTTATTAGGAAAAGCAGCATCTCTAAGTGGCACTTATGAAGCAGCACCTGATTGGCTCCAATGTCACAAGGGGCCTGTGAGGTCAAAGCCTCTCTGGCTTCCATTTGTGTGCCCACGCACAGGAATTCTGCAGCCCTGTTGGGGAAATCCCAGGGAAGCAATAAGACTCAAGAATTTGGATTTGGATTTTGGTGGTGTTGTGGTCTAAACCACAGAGCCTAGGGCTTGCCGATCAGAAAGTCAGCGGTTCAAATCGGACTGGACCTAATGGTCAGGGGTCCCTTTACCTTTTTATTTGGATTGAAATAGGCAACAACTTTTTTGATTGCACCACATTGTGTCTGCAAACCGGCGTACCCCAAGAATTTTCAGGTATTTTTCGCTCTATAAGACGCACTGGATCACAAGACACATCTAGTTTTTGGAGGAGGAAAACAAGAAAAAAAATATTCTGAATCTCAGAAGCCAGAAGAGCAAGAGGGATTGCTGCGCAGCAATCCGTCTTGCTGTTCTAGCTTCTGTGATAGCTGCACAGCCTGCATTCGCTCCATAAGACACACACACATTTCCCCTTACTTTTTAGGAGGGAAAAAGTGAGTCTTATAGAGCAAAAAATATGGTAAGTGGCCTTGGCTTAGCTGCAGTGTCATGGAGAAGCTGTGCAGCCTTGAGACAGGTTACTGAGGGCAAATAAAACTTGGAATCCAGATAATTTTAATTCTAGAAGTAAAAACAAGATATAAAAGCATTGCATAGACACCTAGGATTTTCAAAATTATCATTTTGAGGTCCAAATTTGCTAAGCAGTTTTAGAGCCTTTTAGGAAAACTGAGGCATATGGTATTTGTAGCTTCTGATGATATGTAATTATAAATGAGCTTCATTTAGCAGAAAAGGGAAAATGGGCCAAACACGTTGGCATCCTTCGGTTTCATACTAAGAAGCTGTGCTTTATAGGTTACGCCAGAGACACAAAATAGCATTTAGTGAAAATATCCAAAACATTCACTACCTATCACATAATATTTCCACTACTTCAAGGCAACACAAGTTTGCTGTTCGCCACAGCTCCAACAAAACCAAGATGCAGACAGCAACATGCTGCAGATTTCCCAGCAAACAAGCTCAGGGACAGAATACCTCTCCAAGTGAGCATTTCAAATTAAACCCAAATAAGAAGCCCTCCATGTCTCGGCTCACTGCTAATTGAAAATAAAACAGTTAAGCAACATAGTCTGTGTGATCTACCAGAAGGATTTTATAGCCCAGATGTCCCAAAATGTGTTTTGAATTACCTCTTGCTCATTGTAAACAGTTAAATCGTCATTGTAGAATTTTGTATATTTATGAGGCAGCATATTACAAGTCTTTTTACCTCCCGAAGAGCTTTTGAAGTTTGGATTTGTTTTGCCATCAGGCAAGGGAGACAAATAATGGATGTGCATTTTATTGTTACATGCAAATTATTTTTGTCTTACAGTGCTAGACATAAATCAAGATGTACTTGCAAAGCAAATTTCAAACTCTTTCCAGTGATTAAATATGACCTAAGTCTTGTTCATTATAGTGGTATAGGTGGTCCAGCATAAAAGAATACTGGAGGGGGGAAAGCCATGCAAAAATGCCATGTAGACAGAGGATTCACTCCACCCACCCCCCATGCCCCAATATCAATAGCTTAAAAGATTTTGTAGATGCTGCTCCCAGAGGTTTAGAGAAATAAATCTTTACAGCATTCATGCCTTAATCTCATTGTACACACCGTAGATCCTTCCCAGGCACTATTTCATTCCTATAATTCACAGAACCATGTTTTCATGAAATGATTGCAACTGATCATATGGTAGCCTGGAACTCAGGACCATCCAATAAAGCTGAATTTTGGAAGACCCAGGGCAGATAAAATAAAGTACTTCTTCAAACTCTGCACAGTTAAATTACAGAATTCGCTCTCATGGGATGTGTAGTGATGGCCATTGGTTTGGGTGAATATAAAAGTGGGTTAAGGGTAAAGGGTCCCCTGACCATTAGGTCCAGTCATTACCGACTCTTTATTGGCCAAGGGAGCCGGCGTACAGCTTCCAGGTCATGTGGCCAGCATGACTAAGCCGCTTCTGGCGAACCAGAGCAGCGCACAGAAACGCCGTTTACCTTCCCGCCAGAGTGGTACCTATTTATCTACTTGCACTCTGACATCCTTTCGAACTGCTAGGTTGGCAGGAGCTGGGACTGAGCAACGGGAACTCACCCCGTCGCAGGGATTCAAACCACCGACCTTCTGATCAGCAAGTCCTAGGCTCTGCGGTTTAACCCAGAGCGCCACCCATGTCCCAAAAGTGGGTTAGACACTTTTAAATTCATGGAGACAATTCATGGAGAATAAGGCTACCAGTAAGTACTAGCCACAATGGCTACCTCCACTGTCAGAGGCAGTATGCATCTTAATACCTGTTGGTAGGAATCACTGATACACTCAGGATCTACTCGTGGGCTTCTCATAAGCATCTGGTTGGCCACTGTGAGGAGAAGATGCTGGACTATATGACCCATTGGCCCCATCCAGCTGGTTCTTCTTGTGTTCTTACATTCTGTGTTTCCTCAACCCCTCATTGCACAAATTATCACTACACAGAGTGCTGGTGATTGTTTATTTCATAGAAACATAGAATCGTAGAGTTGGAAGGGACCCCGGGGGTCATCTGGTCCAACCCTCTGCAATGCAGGAATCTCAGCCAAAACATATATGACAGGTGGTCATGCAACCTATGCTGAAAAACCTCCAAGGAAGGAGAGTCCAGCAAGCTACTTCAGCACAGCAACTACCAGATTTGAGAGACCCCCCCCCAATGTGCAGAGACCAGGATAGTCACTCATATTCCCCATCCCACAAACAGCCCTGCCCCTCCACAAACCCAAAACTGTTACTCATTCAAATGGAAGCTGCCATTGCATAAAAAAACCCTAGTTTCTAGGATCATAGACTAATTTTAAGTATGTATCTTCATATTTAAAATCAAATTTTCAGTTCATGCAGCATGGAAAATTATACTGTAGAGCAATGGCTTTTAAACTGTGTTCTAGAAAGTCCTGGGTTTACACTTAAAGCACACTCGATGTTATTTTTCTAGAAAAAGATGAATACCTCTCTTGTTTTCTTATAATGGCAATGGTGCCCAGCTGAGTGGTGCTAGAACTGAGTTCCGGTGAGTTTCTGCTGAAAAAAAGCCCTGGGCACACTGCAGATTTCTCAATGAGAAGCACATTAACAGTGAGCAATCTTCTCTGAAAGGCAACTTGCCTCCAACTATTAAATTTAGTTTAATCCACTTTCCTCAGGAAAACCTGCTCCTTAATGCTGAATCAGAACAAACAGCAATTTGTGTTTTCTGTGGATCACCATTTGTTCTGATTCAGCAGTAAATAGCATGTTTTTGCAGCAAAAGTGCCAGGGCAAAAATATATATGGGGAGGAGCACATGGGACACAGAGCTTTAAAGAAGAGGCCTGTGCCTAGAAACGCAGCACAAAAGGAAGTCTGGATGAGACCATGGTTTGAGGCAGGGCAGCCACTTATGCATCACCAAAACAAAAGAAATGGCCAATAGAGAATTAAAATGAACTCAGCACAAATATAGCACTGTGCTTATAAAGAGTGTAACATGCCATAACTGTATCAAATTAGCTGTAGTTTTTAAATTGTTGTTAAGACCATGCTTTGTTCCAGCCATTCACTGTATTCCGAAGTAAGATCAAAACCTCTTTTGTGATGGAAATTCTTAATGCTTAAATTAAAGAAATATCACATTATATACTACTATATATGAACCAACCAGGATTCTAAGAGCCAAGTTTTCTGATGCTACCTTATAGCTGGTAGATCAAAAGAAACAGGTATTACAAAGACACAGTGAACACCAGCCTTAAACGTAACACTTTCGCATTCTCAGCTGGGTCGATTACTTCAGTAGTGAGATCAATTTGGCCAAGACTAGACCAACAGGCTTCACTGGCCAAGTAGAACAAGCTTCCAGCCAAATCTATCAGTGTGTCACAGAAATAGCGAGTGAGACATTTACTCAGCCTAGAGTACTTCACAGTGAGTGACTAAATCACAGCAAATCCACAATGTTTTGGTTTTTTTGTAATTATATTAGCATATTAGCCAATGGAGATCAGGATTACAGCGGCAGCAAGCTTCTAAAAGTCCAAAGTGGTAAGATGTGTTATCCAAATTGCAAGGTTGCTATGAGTGTAATCAGTGAACTTTTGGCTCATGCAACTTGGCCACTCATTTTTTTTTTCAAGCCAGCTCAATGAAACAACACCACACTAGCAGAGTTATTGACGCAACTATTCACAAAGAACACTACAAGTGCATGACCAAATCTTCAGGGTTTATCAGCTCCATCCTTCTTTAAGATATTTGTAGGAGGCTTTGCTCCAAATCACATTGGTTTACCAACTTAGGTAGGGATCCAGGGTATGGCCTCCTTTGTGCTACAATTGTAGTTCTGCAAATCCTTTTCTGAAAAGCACACAAAAGCTTTCATTTGATAAATAAAATAGTCTTAAACAGATTGGCATGTGGGATATTACCTTTTTTTTTTTTTGCTTTGTTATGCAGGGGAATGTTTTAGGTCACTTTATGAGATGTTTTATCTCTATATATTTCAATTATTTCTCCGCCTTTCAACTTTATTCCTTAAAGCTGTGTCTTTCAACTGGGGGGGGGCTGCCCCCATGTGGGCATACGAAGACATATGAAGATTTCAGTGGTGGTGGGGACACACGACTTTCTATAATGTACAGTAAAAAAAGATAGCACTATGAAAATATAAAACTACAAAGTGTTCTGTTCTGAAGGTGAGAAGAGTATATGCAGCTTATTAAGTAATATTTGTGACGCCATGAGCATACAATATAACCAGCACAACAGTTCATCCTGCACAGTTCAGTTAATCAATCAATCAATCAATCAATCAATCAAATCACATGTTTATTTATGGTGTTCATTTCCATCAATTTTGAGAACTTCAAACTTTCTCTCCAAACCCGGAAACATGAGAGACAGAGAGAAAATTTCAGCTACATATAAGATCCAGTTAGATAACTACAACTTATTTACCGTATTAATCCCATTTGGCTTTGCTCACTAAACACTAAACTCCATCGTCTCCTAGTCAGGCATTTCAGATTTGCCAGGCTGAATCTAAAATAGATCACCTAGAAGCCCTCTGGAGAAACTTCACTGGTTAACAAAGAGCTTTCCCAACCTTTCATGTCGCTGACACACTTTTTAGACATGCATCATTTTGCAACACAGTAATTCAGTTTTGGGACTCGGGTGGCGCTGTGGGTTAAACCACGAGCCTAGGACTTGCCAATCAGAAGGTCGGCGGTTTGAATCCCCATGACGGGGTGAGCTCCCGTTACTCGGTCCCTGCTCCTGTCAACCTAGCAGTTCAAAAGCACGTCAAAGTGCAAGTAGATAAATAGGTAGTGCTCCGGCGGAAAGGTAAATGGCATTTCCGTGCGCTGCTTTGATTTCGCCAGAAGCGGCTTAGTCATGCTGGCTACATGACCTGGAAGCTATACGCCGGCTCCCTCGGCCAATAAAGTGAGATGAGCGCCGCAACCCCAGAGTCAGTCACAACTGGACCTAATGGTCAGGGGTCCCTTTACCTTTACCTAATTCAGTTTTACTAGCAAACTGGAGGGTAAACGAACCCCTTTCCAGCCCCGGGAGAAGCATGGGGACATAGCTGTCAACTTTTTCCTTTTTTTAAGGGAAATCCTATTTGGAATAAGGGAATTTCCCTTTAAAAAAAGGAAAAGGTTGACAGCTATGCACAGGGAGCATTTGCACAACACACCTGCACACTGCAGCATACACACTAACATGTAGTGACACACAGTTTGGAAACTCTGGGTTAACAACTTGATTCTGCAGACAATACAAAATACTCTGGCAAAGGGAACTGAGGAGACCATCCTGTCACTGCAGAACACACTGTGAAGAGCCCTTTTATCCCTGACATTCAGTCCTTGCCAAAGCATCTCCAAGAGAAGTTTTTGGAATTCAAGTGTGCGTCAACAGCCAAAGATGATGTCAAATCATTCACTTTGCAAAAGTTTGGCTTGAAATATCTCTTGATATACCCCAAAACAGGAGTGCAGGCTCTGCTCATCATTGTGCCATTTCCATCCACATACCTTTGCAAAACTTCCCCCCATGCTCTTATGACTATTAAAACAAAGCAGCTCAACATACCGGATGTTGAAAGTGACCTAAGCTGTGTCCTGAATGCAAGACATTGAGCCTAGCATGCAACATCATCAGTGTTCATGTCAATACTAATTGTAGTAGACTTGTTGAAATTTTTAATTTCATATGATTTTTTTGAAAATTTGAATAATTCATTTTTTAGAATTGTAAGCATTTAGATTCATTTTTATTAAGCCAGAAATTATTAACTATAATTAAAAGTCACAATATTTCATTTGAATTTTCAAAAGGATTGAAATAATTAGGGGAGCCAGGCTTGACGGGTGAATAATATGTTTATGTTAGCTAAAAGGGTACATGGGTTAGCAACATAGCTGTCAACCTTCCCTTTTTTGGCGGTAAATTCCCTTATTCCAGCGCCGTTTCCCGCTGCTATCCCGGATTGTTAGATATCCTGTAGACTGTCCCCGGGACAGGTGAGGCTGCTGATCCCTTATTTCTGAGGCTGCTGATCCCTTATTTTCAAATCTGAAAGTTGACAGCTATGGTTATCAAATATTGAGAAACACTGCCTTAAAGGCTGCTTACAAACCAAAAACAACCTTTAAAATAATTCCCCTAGAAAATAGTAGAAGACAACTGAATTTAGTGGTGTATTTTGGCCATATTATACATCTTTTTTGAGATACACACACACACTATCCTTTTCTTGCCCTGTAGCCATGGCTAAAAACACAAGACAATTGCAAGTCTGTACTATGAAACTATAGGAATCAACAATGCACTTGCTTCACAGTCTTTTGATTCCCATGAATTAAGTATTGCTAGCATTTTCCCCCAAATCTTGCCAGCTTTGAGGATTTACAAGGCTCCACTTGTTTCAGCAATGCAGAGTGTAAAGTTCTTTATCTGCTACTTATACTGAAAGATCCCTGCAGTTTGGCAACTCTTTTCCCGGGTAAAATATATAGACTTTGTTTGCGACTAGCATCTTTTAACGAAGCGATGTTACCTTGCATGTAAGCTGCATGTAATGGAAGAGTATGACCCACAGAACAACATTTGCACTTGGACAAGGCCCAGGCTGCGGGTAAATTGAACTGCTATCACAACTGCTTCAAAATATTATGTCAGAAAAATAGTCTGTGTTAAAACAACTGATATGCCTCCCAGCAATATTGGCTTAATAGTTAATCTTTAAACCAAGTTTTAGGGGGCCTTCAGCAAATAAGGAAAACTTCCCCACCACTAGGAACACACAATTATTTAAAACACATTAATGTCTTAAATAATTTCTACTAAGACCAAACACGGAGCATTTCCCCTCAAACATTTCCTTTAATACTGGAAAGTAAAAAGATGAAGTTAGAATGGATATTGGTGCAGGTACTGTTCTAATCCTACCCTTCACTAATTTCTCCCGCCTCCCTCACCCTGCCAAATAACTTTGAGAGGGGCATATATTTACAGTTAAGGAAAAGGCATAGGAGGAAAGAATTTAAACTCTCTCTCAAGGCTCTACCTTCCCTCTATTCAAAGCAGCTGCCTGGGCCCTCAGTCAACATATCTCATATCCATTATTGTTGGCCCTGAATTTAATGGGTTCTAATTCAAGGTGAACATTAAAAAAAGATTTGTGGTTTGGTACCAAAATCCGTGGGGGGCACCAGTGCCTTCCTTCCATGGATGCTGGTGGAAACTTAATATAAAAGCAAAGTTTCCACCGTTTCCCATGAAAGAAAGGCACTGATGCTCCGCATGGATTTCTGTACCAAACCACAAATCTTTTTTTAATGTTCACCTTGAATTGGAAGCAGTATGGGAAACAAATTAATGATATAAATACTTTATCATTGTTCTCAGAAAGGTCCTGTGCTGTAACCCTTTCAACAGACTACACTCACTAAATCTGAAATCTCTAAAGAATTATAAAAAGCACACCATCTGTTTCTAATTAAATGATCTAAAAATAGAATCAGGAAGATATCTAATACATAAGACATTGTGCTAGTTTGCTTAAGATCCCACATGTATGCCTATTTGGTGAATGTTGTATTTTAAAAGTTGGCAATTATCCCCCTGCCAATTAGGAAAGATAATGAAGGCTAACTGAATGCATGAAACCATATGTTTTCATAACAACTAAATCACCACATATACCAAGACTTGTCTTCTAAAACTCAAAACATTACAAAATCTAATTCATCTATTAAATTCTATGCAAAAATCATACGGAGCAGCTCTACTGAATGCACTGGGGCATACTTCTCTGTAAATATAAATCAAGATTGTGCTACAAGAAATTCTAATTGTACCATAAAAGGCTGTAGTCACCAATATGGTGCTTTCTGATACAACTGGAAACTTCTGGATCTTACAAAGCCTCAGATCCAGTAAAACACGATCCTTCTGAAATTCCCTCTTCCAGCCACCAACCCACCATCAAATCTATATCTCTATTTACTGAGCCACAACAATCATCTGGTGCTTTTCAGTGCTGTCATGGTACAAACATATAAATTCAACAAATGGCTCCACATCAATCTTTGCCATTTTGACAAGGGATCACCTCAGAGCTACCATCAAATCATTAGTTACCTCTTTGTCCACAGAAGTGCTTTGTGACTTCACAGGATGGCAACAAAGCCACCAAAGTAAAAAAATAATAAATAAAAAGCCATGAATATCCTTGGAGAGCCAAGCCTTAGATCAAATGTTTTGATAAGAACCCCATGTAAAATTATTCAAATTCAACAGAATCCATATTAATTCTGCTGAATCAGAGTTCAACCCAGACGTCAAGGAAAAATAAAGTATGTATGTGGGGGCACATACAACATCCTCTCAGAATTCCAATGTACTAACATACCCAAAAAAGCTGGTAACCTTTATAATGTCACAATTGGCCAATAAATGACTTTTGCAACTGGCAAAATCAACTGAATAAAGATTGGAAGCAAAAGTTGAGATTTGTTGGTCTAGTTATCTTATTTTCAGTGGGCTTCTGTTTAATTCTACTAATCCATTGCTGATCACTTCTTTTTTGATAGCTATATTAAGTAAAAGAACAAAATAATGCAGTTTAGATTTCTGTTTTAAACCACAGACATTCAGACAGAGAAAAATATAACAAAAGAGCCTTTATGGTCTTTTAAGTTGGGGGAAGCTCATATCTTCAAAAACCCTAGCTAACAAAAATGAATCAGCATCATGAGATAAAATCTAAACAATGAGTCACATTATGTGGTATCTCTCTCTATGGACTCTAAATAATTTAAGAGTATGGTTCCATATAGTAATATGTTTGTACACACACACACACACACACACACACAGAGAGAGAGAGAGAGAGAGAGAGAGAGAGAGAGAGAGAGAGAGAGAGAGAATATTGCAGGCTATCACTGCAATCCTGCATGCAGATGGGCTATATTCTATGAGGTTATATAACAGCCAAATGAATACATACCTTGGAATAAGAGCTTTTTAATGGTGTCCACTTTTCACTACTCAGGAGATAAGGGACTATTATTTCATAGTGCGCTGGTTGGTTCTTTGAAATCCATTGCCTAGAGAATTCCAGCTTTTGCTTTGCATCCCCTCCTAGAGGAAAAAATGAAATTTTTAAAATAATGTTAACAAACATATTGCACATGCTATACAAAATATTGCTAAATGAAATAAACTGAAAAGGTAAAACACCAATGTAATACTTAAAGATGTGATACACAAGTAAGCATTTATGTGGTCTGCTTTTTGGTTCCATATTATGTTGTTTTCACTTTGGAAGTAGATAAAGAAATCATTTCCACGTGTGGAAGAAAGAATAGAAAGAGATTAACTTGAAATAGAAGGGGAAATGATAATGGAAGCAACCCAGTTGCTTCTTAAGACTGTGGTCCCTGGCAATCTTTCAGAAGGTCCCTGAGGCCAAGGTAAGATATTAGAGTAAATGCTGAAAAGGCAGAGGTTTCTCACATGTCTCCACTGCATGCTGTATAGGCACTCTGTTTTCAGTAACCATAGTTAAGATTAACAATCGTTTAGGGCTCAGATGATGCTAAACTGGGGTTTATCTAAAGTGTGTCTTATTTCCTCTTGCAGCTACACTAGAGAAGGAAAGAAAGGGAATTACATGAGCCTGGGGAAAGCTTGGCTAATTCACATTACTGTTAAACCATTGTTTAGTGTGTTTAGAACAAAACCATCCTAGTATGGCAACACCACTAAAGATAAATAAATAGCAATTTCCTCTTATGTTCTTTCTTTTCTTTCACCAGAGTACCTGCTAGCCTACAATAAGATTACATCTCAGTTATATAGCTCTTCACATGAGCATAGCCAGAGGGGGGGGGAGCAGGTAGGGAGGCAGCTGCTGCCCCATAGATCAAGTAAAACAATAGAAATAACTAAGTGAACCAATCATGTCAGTTGGGGGGGGGCCACACAAGTCCTGCCCCCTCTAACAAAGTCCTGCCCCCCCCCAACAAAAATCCTGGCTACACCCATGGATCTTCACATTGATTTTGCACAAAGGGTTTAACCATTTTTATTTAAGACTTTGTATTAGCTCTCCTAAATATTTTTAAGATCTTTAACATTTTATTCTTCTCTGAAAAAAACTCCACAGTTGTGTGCCATTTCTACAAGCTATTTGAGTTTGTTTTTCCCCCTGCCATGGACATAATTATCAATTATCTCAGTAGTTTCAAAATGTTTTATTTGGAACATGCAAGTCGCAGAGTATTTACAGTCCCTAGGTGTTCTAGATGCACATTAGTGAAAGAATCATCTCAAAGAGAGAAGATACAAGCTAACACAGTATGCACTGCAGAGCCAGATTATTAGCGCTATGTCAAAAAAGCAACTGGTTTCTGGCTTTTATTTCTTACTCCTAATTATACTAATTATAGCTGCCAGAGAAACAGCTCTAAAATGTAATAAAGCTCCATGGGTCTCAAGTTACTCACTATGGGCTTGGTCCAGTCAAAGTTGCATACTTCTAGGTCAGAGAAATTTTAACAGGATTCTAATGAGATTTAAGTGTTTAACTTGGTTGGACTGCAGCCAAACTTCAGCTCTGTATTTTAGTAATGACAATCCATGAGACGATCCATTTATTTGTAGCGCAAGATCTTAAAAGGCTGCAAACCAATCCTGGGCATGTTTACTCAGAAGTAAGTCCTACTGAGTTCAGTGGATTTAGTTCCTAGCATGTATCAGATTATAATCATTCTGCACCATCTGCAGCCCCTTGATCAGTTGCAAGAGAAGCCACATGTACAGCACATTACAATGACCAAATTATCCCTAGCTATGAAAGGGTGCAGCTGGAGAAAGGCACTCTTCACCACAGAGGCCACCCGGGAAAATAGTTTCAAGAGCACCCTAAACTGCATTCCTGTTTCTTTAGAGGGAATGTAACCCTATCTAGAACAGGCAAGGAAACCATTTACCCACAGTGTGTCTTTATCTTAGAAGGATTCAGTTGGTATTTATCTTGGAACTGAATTGATTTTATGTATGTGCTGTTGTTTTAAACTGTTTTTATGTTTATAATTGTCTTTTGAAATTGTTTTTTAAAAGTGCAATTGTTTTTAACTGGTTTCATATATGTGATGATACTGCAAATTGTTTCAGGATAGGAAACAATTCATTAATGAAATAAATAAATAAGTTCGGTATCGATCTGTTGTCCCTTCATTCTCTACACAAGTGCATCCAGGCACTGGTTCAGTTTCTGCACAGCATCTCCTGTCTCAGATTTAATGGGAAAACAAGAGCTGGGTATCATCAGCATACTGATGACAATGTGCACCAAGCTTCCTGATGACTGCTCCCAAAGGTTTCATATAAATGTTAAATAGAATTGCAGACATGATGGTGCCTGTCCAGCATGAGACAGTTATGCCACTGAAGAGTCCCTGAATGTGAGGGAGATGTCATATCATTCCTAGAAGGGCAAGGCTAATACATCATCATCATTTATTATTTATACCCCACGCATCTGGCTGGGTTTCCCCAGCCACTCTGGGCAGCTCCCAAAAGAATACAGTGGACACTCAGGTTGCGAACCTGATCCGTGCAGGATGCACGTTCGCAACCTGCAGCGGCGCGTCTGCGCACGCGCGGGTTGCGATTTAGCGCTTCTGTGCATGCGCGACCCCTGAAACCCGGAAGTAACCCATTCTGGAACTTCCTGGTTTCAGCGGGTCCGTAACCAGAAAAAAACGCAATCTGAAGCCTCTGTAACCCGAGGTATGACTGTATTAAAAACACAATAAAACATCAAACATTAAAAACTTCCCTAAACAGGGGTGTCTTCAGATGTCTTCTAAAAGTCAGATGGTTGTTTATTTGGTACAGAGTGGGTTTGGTGTCATGAGTGTGCTCACACCACACTGTGCCCACAGCACTCTGAGCTCCCTTGCTGCCTCTCCCCTTCCCATGTTGGTAAGTGCCAGCAACATGCAGCACTGGGATGCCTGGAGAGCAATGTAGTCCCACCCAATGACTCTGAACAGAGCATATGATTAATCAGATTATCTCCATCAAATCAGTGCATGATCACCATCAAATCTCTCCAAGCCACATTTTATTTCTTGTCCCAATTAAACCTTCAACACAGATTGGAAGGAGTAGTTTGGCCATTTAAAACTGCAATTTTTTTTCATACTGCTATGGAAGGGGGGTGGAAACCTTTCACACATCTTGAGCACGCATAGTATTACTTTTCTAAGCGTAGCATGAAATGAAATCTACACAGTTTCGTATCAACCATGAGGAATCAAAACAGTGTCATCAAGGAAGGGTCAGGGGAGGAAATGCTACCAGCCTACTAATTAATACTATAAATATTTAACTGCAAATTCTTGAAAATAACATCTGAATTCTTCCAGGAAGAAAGGATCATTGTCCAGGTAAAATAAAAAGTGAAACTTGACAAAAAAAAATATTATGAAAAGAGTCAATTTTGTCAATGTGTGTGCAGAATTCTTTTCGGCTCATTAGAGCAGTCACAACTATTTAAAATTAAATGACTTCATTTTTATACCAACTACTTTACAAGATTCATAAATGTTAAGCCTCCATGGAAAACTTCATAAACTTTTATCTTAAAAAGCAAAATATTTCTCTCTACAATTTTTCCCCCAGTGCTGAATTTATTAATGTGCAATATTTATTAACGCTTAATAAATGGGTGAGTGTGTGTGGAGAAGATAGATAGAAATCTTGGGAGACCAAATGATACTTTTGCTTCAATGTTAGCCAATTTACTAATGCTAGTAAAAACATTTAACTCTGAAGCGCTGGGAAGAAATAGAAGGATTTCAACAGAACCAAATATATGACAAAACTGAAACAATACATCCCAACTTTAGTTAGAAGTTAGGTAATTTTATCTCACTTTCTTTTGGTGCATGTGGAATTTTAAACTTTACAGAGCTCTTCAAGCAGCTGTGCAATGGTTAAAAACAGGCACGGGCAAACTCAGCCCTCCAGATGTTTTGGGACTACAACTCCCATCATCCCTGACCCCTGGTCCTGTCAGCTAGGGATGATGGGAGTTGTAGTCCCAAAACATCTGGAGGGCCGAGTTTGCCTATGCCTGGTTAAAAGCATGTATGCATCAACTAAAGTTGGACCATTTAAGATTTCTCCAACATTACTATTAACTATTCTCTAAAATGAACACAGCACAACAGTCTCAAGATGGGATGGGCATACTCCATTCCATTCCATAGAGGGCTTTTCTTCATGGGACAAGAAGCCTAGCAACCAGTCAAGTGCCAAAGACCCTCCAGATGTTGTTAGACTATGCAAAAGACATTGTGCACTCATCATGTGCTACCATTTATCACACAGAGTACTGCAATCATGCTTTCTATCTCCATGCATTACTCTCTGAATTGGGAAGACAAGGATGAAAAGATCCAGACACTCAGCCCATTTAGATGTTCCTACTTTGGTATAGAGCAATTGCTGTGCTGAGGATCTTTACATCTGCCCAGGGCTTTTTTTCCAGCCGGAACTCACTAGATCTCAGTTTCGGCACCTCTCAGATGGGTGGCATTGCCATTATAAGAGAACAAGGGAGTCATTCATGGTGCATTCTGGCAAATTCCGCCCCCCCCCCCCCAAATAGCACTGCATCTGCCTATATGTGTAGAACAATGTTTAAAAACTAGCTTTACATTTGAGGCTTCTTCTTAGGTGATCCATTGCGACTGAGTTGTAATGATCCTTTTTGTCTTCCTGCAACCACATACAAGTATTCAGTTCAGGGGTGGGGACCTGTGGCATATGTTGTTGGACTCCAAATCTCATCATCCTAGTAGCAGATGGCGCTACACCCAGCTCCCTCACCCCTCCTGGTAAGCAGCAGTGACTGTCAAAAAGTCAGGATGGTCAGAGTTGTAGTCTACCAACATCTGAATGGCCACGAGTTCACCACTCTTGCTATAATAAAGGTAAAGGGACCCCTGACCATTAGGTCCAGTCGTGACCGACTCTGGGGTTGCGGTGCTCATCTCGCTTTATTGGCCAAGGGAGCCGGCGTACAGCTTCCAGGTCATGTGCCCAGCATGACTAAGCCGCTTCTGGCGAACCAGAGCAGCGCACGGAAACGCCGTTTACCTTCCCACCGGAGCGGTACCTATTTATCTACTTGCACTTTGATGTGCTTTCGAACTGCTAGATTGGCAGAAGCAGGGACCGAGCAACGGGGAGCTCACCCCGTCGCGGGGATTCGAACCGCCGACCTTCTGATCGGCAAGTCCTAGGCTCTGTGGTTTAACCCACAGCGCCACCCGCGTCCCTCTTGCTATAATAGCTTCATCAGCTGTAAGGCTGATTGATAAAATACAGGTCCTTCTTTGCAGTATTTGATGGGTCATTAATTCAGTTATGAAGACAAGCACATCTCTAAACCAACTGCATCTAGAAGTAAAAACAGGATATAGGCTTTGTCTTACAATTAGGGCAGAATCTGACAGCTTTGGCTTCCTCATCAGGTAACAACAGATCCAGTTTTAGCTGTAAGACAACCATGTTCCTGTCTGCAAATAAGTAGGACTGGGCTTCCTATAGAAGAATTATACTGACCCTGTAAACCTTCTCGGCCGCGGCTCCAATCTGGTGGAACGCTCTGTCAGAAGAGACTAGGGCCCTGCAGGACCTGACATCCTTCCGCAGGGCCTGCAAGACAGAGCTGTTCCACCAGGCCTTTGGTCAGGGCGCAGCCTGACCCCCTCCTCTGGCAATCGGCATTCTGCACAGAATTTTGCTTGATGGTTGCCATTAATTTGATTTTAATTTGATTTAATTAATTTTATAATGAATGTTTTTAGAATGTCGGACTATTTTGATTGTTGTTAGCCGCCCTGAGCCCAGCTTTGGCTGGGGAGGGCGGGATATAAATAAAATTTATTATTATTATTATTATTATTATTATTATTATTATTATTATTATTATTATTATTCAGATATAGTGTTAACTGTGCGAAAGACTATGCTAAAGACAGGGGAACATACTGCATAAATAGGGCGTTCTCATACTGATAAATTATTTGAAAAGGGGGAAATGGACAAAACATTTCAGAGAGAGATAGCATTTGTATCAGAGAGGGATGCATGCCAGTATGAAACAAGGGCTGTAAATTGCCTAAAGAGACACAAAGGAAGTTGTGTCAGCTAGACAGAATCACACAGGAAATCAAAACAGGATTCACAACAACGTACTAAAAAAAGAGGGGATGCAGATAGATGTCAAAGGGTCAAGGCAAGAAATGAAGAGTAACTTATACAATTCAAACAATGCCAAATGTATATTCTTAATTCTTTTCTATGTTTGAGATACGGAAGGCAGAAAAGCTTGTTATAAACACAGGAGAACCTACATTGTGTAAGAAACAAACAGGAAATGAGATGTAAGCATACAAGGAAACAAAAGATAGTAAGCTTCTGGATGTTCACTCATATGGCTGTGCTCCAAAACGTCTGCCTACATTTAGTTCAGTGCATAAACACTACAACCACCAAATATATGCTCTCTCTGGTTCTGTTTTTTATTTAAATATTTATAGCCCCACCTTCATCTATTGATATTGGGACAGGGTAAAAAATAATCAATATAATAATCTACCACACAACAATAAAACACATAATCAGAACAAATGAAGACAGATAAAGCAACAGAAAGGTTATCCATCAGCAACTTAGAAACCTTAAAATGTTATTGGTCATGACCCAACCCACTGCTGTTACACAATTACTGGTTGGCATCTCTGTGAACAGTGCACCAATCACTGCAACTTATTTACAAAAAGGTACTGTGATTAGGCAATGCCCTAATAATTTACACATGGCCCAGCACTGTACTATTGAGAATTAATCACAGTTAGAGCCCAGTTGCACCAGTTGAGGATCAAGCTAATTTTACCTAAATTAATAATTATAATTTATTTGCTGGTACATTTGTAAATATAAAATTATAGCTTGTGGCAAGGCAGATTTTCCCCCATCTTACTGAGCCTTTTAAAGCTTTGGGTTTTCATCCTTTTTAATCAGAACATTTATTTTCCTTTTTCAATCAAATATTCCTTAATTATAACCCATTTAAATGTAGCAAAGGCATGAATGTCATGTGTCTTTAAGATCTTTGGAAGAGCTCCTGCTTGTTGTTCCATGACCGCCAGATAGTCACTTGGTGACAATATGGAAGTGGGCCTTCTCGGTGGTTGCACCCACTCTGTGGAATGTCCTCTCTCTCAGGCAATTTGTGAGGCAGAGACAGTAATTAATTTTAAATGCTCCTTAAAAACTTAAGCTTATACAGACTTTCCTGGTCCCTGACTCTTACTTATTAATATTTCTGCACACTGCTCAGCTTTTATTTAAGAAATATGGTTGCATTTTGTTTTTATCTATTTCTATTCAGTTTTTAGGATATGCTATTTGTTGCTTTAAAGTTTTTATTATAGTAAGACGTATAAAAATCATAAGTGTGAAACTTTTAAAAAAAAAAATCAGTGTGCACTGAAAGTAGCTCCTTTCAATCATATAGTACCCCTTTATTTTTTGCTCAAACATAATGAAAATACTTCCTACCAATCACTGGTCAGATATAGATGGAAAACATTTTATTCTTCTCAGCTCACAAGCCTTCAGAGGAGTATGAACTCAAATGATAACAATCTTCAATATACTACAACGCTTTTATTATTACTTCTTTTCCTTCCATAACATCATGAAAGGAAAGACTTAATGCTGCCATGGAAGTAAACAAGGAAAAAGAATTTTTATTTTTACTCACAGAAAGGGAAAAAGCAGCCTTTGTTGAGAGATAAACAATATGGAGAATTGTGGAGGAATTAACACTTGCTGCCCTCCGAAGAAACATATCTATTTCATAATCACAAACATTTAACATTATTAATAAAATATCAGTCTGTCAGAATATTCTGCTTGGTGAAAATGTAGGCTGCATGATTTTGTTTATTTATTTATCTACCACTTGAGCCTAAAAAACCTCAAAGCAATTTACAAAAAGAATTTAAAAAATGAAATTATCAGTAAAAATGACTATTTAAAACATTAAATTCAAAAATAAGCTAAAAATGAACCCAATTAAAACACACATCAACATTCTACATATCTGGACAGGCTTGGCTAAACAGAATGTTCAGAAGGAGCATTATATGGCACCTGTAACAATGTTAGAGTTTCACAAATTGAAATGGTCAAGTGGGCATATATGGGGTAGGGCGATCTTGCAGGTAAACTGGTCCCAAGTTGTTAAGGGGATACCATCTACACTGCAGAATTATCAAGCAAACACTGACAGGGGAATAACAGTCAAGGGCATTTGCATTTGAAAAAGAATATACCCATCTAGAACAATAGGCAACTTTTTGAGTTTATGAAAAACCCACATAAAGCTTGTGATTTCTGTTTTATTTTACTTTGCCATGGCTCTGAAAATACTCAGATGACCACATTAGAGGATGGCATCAGCGTCCTCGATCATTCTTAGTGCTTGCTTCCACACACAAAAAGATGAAGCCTATGTTTCCACCTAAGATTTGCAGATTTGATCATTGAACTACAACATCTCCTAGACAATATGCAATGCAGAGACTTTCTACAACAAAAAGGAATACAATGGTCAAGTGGATACTCAATGCAGATGACCCCTTCCCAAGAGCTATGCTCCTAAATTCTGGATCAGTATTAAGGTTGGAAGTCATCAGCAGGTTCCTCATTTTCCTGAAAGCAGGACAGCTGGTGTATTAGCTAAAGCTCATTAACTCCTGACCACAGCTACCTCCTTACAATCCAGAAGCACACCACAAGCAGTATGACCCAACGTAAAATAGCCATATACACAATCTCAACAGACCACTCAAAAAATGCAATTTGCATCCTATCTAGACTATGCTGTGGTTTCTTCACCCCTATTCCATTCATTACTGACCTCAACGGGCATTCTGAAAATCTAACCAATATCTGTACAAGTTATCCATGCAGAGAAGTTTACAAAGATAAAGGGGCTGCAATGCTGGCACTACTTCCAGCTTTTAGAAAACGAGTATCTATCAAATAGTGTCTTTGAGAATAGCTAGAATGATCCCAAAGTACCTGCTAAAAATGTTAAGTCCTATTCGGTGTTATGTGTATATACAGTGTTACCTGGGGTTACATACGCTTCAGGTTACAGACTCCACTAACCCAGAAATAGTGCTTCAGGTTAAGAACTTTGCTTCAGGGTGAGAACAGAAATCGTGCTGCGGCGGCGCGGCAGCAGCAGGAGGCCCCATTAGCTAAAGTGGTGCTTCAGGTTAAGAACAGTTTCAGGTTAAGTACGGACCTCCGGAACAAATTAAGTACTTAACCCGAGGTACCACTGTACAGTACAAGTCTTACTGAATCCTACAAAGGGAATAAAGTGTACCCTTTCTTCCACAAAACATTTATTCAATAGCACATCCTGCTGCTTCTTTTTCTTTCTTTTTAATCTTAATTCCAGCTTATCTTGTTCATTTACATCATGTATTTTTCTTCTCTGCAAAATTAATAGTCATGTAACATTTTTTTAGAACATTAAAGATCAGCTAAGGCCTTTGATGAGCCTGAGGACAAAACAGCAGCTAGATGACTCCATGCTTTTCTGAAATTAATTCAGTGCCTTCTGCTTCCAATCAAAATGTATCCTCTCTCTAACTTGACAGGGCTGCCAACTTCAAACTAATCTACATGGAGGTTTGCTGCATGTCCATTTGATCTTTTGCATTGCTTAGATTCATAAGACATAGCTACTCAAATGAGAAGGATGAGTTTCAAGTATTACTGCCCCTTTAGCTAAGCAGCTAAAAGAAACTTTGCTACACTGCAGTTCAAAGAAATATTCAGTGTCATCACTTCCTTTTCAGTGAATCACTTCCTTCTGAGCTACAATGTACTGATAAAAAACCTGCAAGACAAAATATGCCTTCAATAAGAATTCAGATCTCCAGGGCCTGATGAGCTTCTCCCAAGGATACTAAAGGAGGTTGCAGGTGTAATCTCCAGCCTCTGTAGACTGGAGGTGGGCAAATGTTATTCCCATCTTTAAAAGGGAGATAAAAGAAGACCCAGGTAACTACCAACTAATCAGCTTGACATCAACACCAGGAAAGGACCTAGAACAGACAATTAAATGGTTGTTCTGTGAGCACTTAGAAAAGGATGTTGTGGTTACTAAGACCCAGTATGGGTTTCTCAAAAACAAGTCATGCCAGAGGAATCTCTCTTTTTTTTTTTGATAGAGTTGCAAGCTTGGCGGATCAGGGGAAAGCTGTGGACATGGTGTATCTTGATTTCAGTAATGCTTCTGACAAAGTCCCCCATGCTATTCTTGTGGAGAAACTGGTAGAATGTGGGCTGGATGAGGTAGCTTTTAGGTGGATTTTTAGCTGGTTCACTGACCAAACCCAAATAGTGCTCAATAGTTCCTCATCATGCTGGAAAAAAAGTGACAAATGGAGCCCCACAAAGTTCTGTCCTGAGCCCGTTGTTGTTCAATGTCTTTATAAGCGACTTGGAATAGGAATTGAGGGGATGCTCATTAAATTAGCAAACTGGGAGGTGTAGCTAATGACACAGAAGAGACAATTTGAATTTAAGATGACCTTAACAAATTGGAGATCTGGACCAAAACTAACAAAATGAAATCCAATAGCGACAAATGTAAGGTTGTACACTTAGGCAGGAAGAACCAGCTGCACAAATATAAGATGGGGGACACCTGACTTGCATGTAGTCTGTGTGAAAAGGATCTAGAGGTCTTAGTAGACCACAAACGTAACATGAAGCAACAGTGTGATGCAGCAGCAAAAAAAGGCTAATGCTAGTCTAGGCTACATCAACAGAAGCATGGTGCCCTAATCAAGGGAAGCAAAAGTTCCACTCTGCTCTGCCTTGGTCAGACCACACATGGAGTACTATGTCCAGTTCTGGCTCTCACTAACAAAGATATTGATAAGCTTGACTATGTGCAAAGGGGGGGCAACCAACATGATCAAGGGTCTAGGAAACCAAGCCTTATGAGGAACGGTCGTGGGAGTTGGGTATGTTTAGCCTGGATAAGAGGAGATTGAGAAGATAGAAGAAGATAGACATCTTCAAATATCTAAAAAGCTGTCACATGGAAGATGGTGCAAGCTTGTTTTCTCCTGCTGTGAAGTATAGGACCTAAACCTATGGCTTCAAGTTACAAGAAAGAAGATGCCAACTAAACATCAAGAAGAACTTTGAAGGTAAGAGCTGTTTGACAGTGGAATGGACTCCATCAGAAGGTGGTGGACTTTCCTTCCTTGAGGTTTTTAAACAGAGGTTGGATGGCCATCTGTCATGGGTGCTTTATCTGAGATTTCGGCATTGCTGGGGGTTGGACTAGATGACCCTTGAGGTTCCTTCCAACTCTACAAATTTATGATTCTATGATTTTATAATCTCAAGACTGCTAATTTTACTTCTTGGTTAGCTGAATACACTGCTATATTGAGAAGGGATTAAACAGCCTTTCATAAATATAATAGTACCCATTGTAGCACATGCTTCCTTAACAGTTGGGTCTTCTTAGTATTTCAGCTTCTGTGGTATAACCTTTGGAAGCCTGCAGTTCTGTACACAATCAAGTGCTTCATTCTGGGAGCCATATGACTCCATCAGTCATTCAAGCATATGTTTGGTGCAGCGTGAAAGAGCAGAACTTATGCAAGTCAAATATTTCAAAGCTGACTGTATCTTTAAAAATACCTGGTTTATATGTCGATATAGTATCTCTATAAACCTTTCATTTCTTGTATATTGGCTTGACCCACACTTTCTTGGCATGGGTCTGAGCCGTTCCCCCCTTGCTCCCATGGAAAACCCACTCCTTAGTGCTAAACAGGAGAAAACATAAATCTGGAGAAAACCTGTATTGCTGTTTGCTCCAACTGAGTGCTAAGAGCAGTTTTCCCACTAGGGGAAAGCAGAGGGACAATAGGAAGTGTGGGTGAGCCCTGAGAAGGGAAATGGCAAAATGTAAAGGCAAAATACAGATAAATTTGAGGGGCTTTTTACTATAAGATGGAGCGACCAGGTAAGTAGCTGGTGATTAGAAATGGGAAAGAAATTCAGTTCCATTCACATGTGAAGGTGATCCTACCTAACTCATACTTTCTGAAACTATATGTGAAACAAAACACAGAAATCCTTCAAAACTTTCATTTCTCCAAATTTTGCAAGGCAGTTCTCCAGCTAAGCAATGTGTGCAAAAATTCATCTATTACTGGAAATAATGTACATTCCATTTTGGCGATGGTAACCCTGGTTTAAGGAGCCATTTGGTGCCTAGCTGATATATCTGATTTTCTAACACTGTATAGTAAGCTGCTTTGAGTTACCTTGGTAAAAAAAAGCGGCCAATAAACTTAATATATATAATATATATAATATATAGGTGCAAAGGGCTTAATTCACAGCTATGAGAACAAAGGATGGCATGAAAAGTCATAGACACAATACCACTGTAAATTTTGTAACTATATTATGTGACCAACATCTCATTTTGATCAGTTTTACAAAGATAAAACAGTGTTCCGGCTTATATTTCCCCCCCAGTTTCTACCAAAAAGCACCTTGAGAACTAATACATAGGGATTAGTCCTTGCATCTGCGGCTAGTAATAAATAGAACTCAAATACTTCCAGCTCCTGCCTGCTTGCATGTTCATTTCACTTAACGCAGTGTCAAGACAAAGAGCTGGAGGATTACTCATTCAATATTTTTGTGTTTTGCATCATATCACCATTCAGATGGCGCAACGTTCACATTGTAATTTAATCTTTCATAGATAAGCAGCCATAAGCGGGGTATTTTGCTACATTCAATCAGCTCATATTTTGAAAGGGACACAAATATAAAAACACATACACCACAACAAATTGAGGACACTACCAGAAAAAGTTTCAAATATGTGCCTGATTAGAATCTTTTGTGTAACTGCTGGCAACAGATGCAAAAGGCATTTTTGCCAAGTTCCACATTCAGATCTGTATGCCTTGCTGTATGCTATCAGCCAGCACAATTAACAGGCCATGGAATATTCCACTTGTTGCCATATTAGATCATATATTTTGGAGAAGAAAAAATGTGTTTATCCAATCTAAGGTTTCATTGTCCTGTATTTTCAGATACACAAACAGTAAATTCAAGTCGTCCTCATTCTTACTCAAGTTCTGGGCCAGAAATTACACTGAAATGAAGTCATTTTAATAGCACCATGCTTTTGAAGCACTGAAGATGATAGCTAAAGTCTTAATGGATTTATTTAAAAAACACAAAGTGCACATATTTTAAATATTTTGCATGGTAGATTTGACATGCTATGGAAATAGCTGACAGCACAATCCTATACAAGTCCACCCAGAAGTAAGCCCCACTGAATTCAATGGCCCTTACTCCCAGAAAGTAGGAATAGAACTGCAGACTAACAATGCATGTTTACTTATAAGAAAGTTTCAATGCATCAGACAGGGCTTAGTGAGTGTGCCTAGTATTCTGGCTCAAATTATTATCAATATTTTGTAATCATATAACATTCATTTATGCTTTTATATCCGACATTTCCTTCAAAGAGCTCAAGTATCTGCTCTCCTGCCCTCCATATTATCCTCTCAACAACCCTATGAGGTTCGTTAGGCTGAGGGATGGTGACTGGCCCAAGGTAACACAGTGCATTTCATGGCTGAGTGGGGATTCGAACCCTAGACTCCCAGGTCTAGGGTCCAGCACCCAAATTGCTATACCACACTGACTTTCAGTCATTACAAAAATAATTTCTACTCTCAGTTTGGTCCCAATTTTTTCAAAGCCACACTGGTTCATTGCAAACCAAGGGCATATAACTAATTATAATTGCCTTAATCTAAATTGGATTCTATCCACAAAATAGGATTGCCTTATTCCAGCCGACCTCAGACCCCTGTCTCTTTAATATTCAGACATCTCCCTTTTCTGCCACACATCAGAGTGCCTCCCTTCCTCCAGAGTATATGTCATCGATGCACCACTGGCAATACAGTGGTACCTCTGGTTACAGATTTAATTCGTTTCCGGATGTCGTGCGCATCCCGAAAAATCTGTAACTAGAGGGCACTGCTTCTGTGCACATGTGCAACACGATAGAGCACTACTGCGCATGCGGCAAAAACCGGAAGTATACACTTCTGGGTTTGCCGCGGCTGTAACCTGAAGATTCCATAACCTGGAGGTTATGCAACACGAGGTACCAAAGTAAATAAATTTCTGGCAGTAGTACCATCAGGAATAGCAAGTGAGACAAGGTACAGAAATGCGGGACCAACAATTTGATTTGAGGACTCTCCTAGAGATGGAGAAAAAGAAACCTCTAGGCTTCAATAATGGAGCCTTCAAGGGACCAAAGGCCAAAGGCCAGTATAATTTAGAGACAATCGAATTTGAGCGACAATTTGAGCGACTTTTACCTTGACACTTTCTGAATCTCTGGTCTCATATCACATCAGATGTGATGAACTCCAAATTCCCTAGTTTCCCACCATTTCATTATTTCTTGCAGTTGTATATTACAAAACAAAGATTTAAAATATTGCAGAATGGCGTGCAACCTTCCAAATTCTCCCTAACTCTCTATTGGGCTAGATCAGTGATAGCCAAACTTGGCCCTCCAGCTATTTTTGGACTACAAATCCCATCATCCCTAGCTAACAGGACCAGTGGTCAGAGATGATGGGAACTGTAGTCCCAAAACAAATAGAGGGCCAAGTTTGGTCATCACTGGGCTAGATGGTAAACAATCCATAGGCAGGGACAGGGGCAGGGAAGTTTGCTAATACTTCAAGTTGTGAAGTCTGCAACTATTCACACAGGCAACCAGGAAAAGCACACGGGTTCTTTGATAGGTGGGAAGGGACAGATCTAGTCCCTGGGTCAGTTCTAGTTTTTGTATGTCCCACAGAGAAATTTACGGTCTGCAAATAAAAACATCTTAAAGATCCCAGGCCACAGAGAGGTTAGGCTGGCCTCAACTAGAGCCAGGGCTTTCTCGGCCGCGGCTCCAATCTGGTGGAACGCTCTGTCACAAGAGACTAGGGCCCTGCAGGACCTGACATCCTTCCGCAGGGCCTGCAAGACAGAGCTGTTCCACCAGGCCTTTGGGCAGGGCGCAGCCTGACCCCCTCCTCTGGCAATCTGCACAGAATTTTGCTTGATGGTTGCCATTAATTTCATTTTAATTTGATTTAATTAATTTTATAATGAATGTTTTTAGAATGTTGGACTATTTTGATTGTTGTTAGCCGCCCTGAGCCCAGCTTCGGCTGGGGAGGGCGGGATATAAATAAAATGTATTATTATATTATTATTATTGTGGTTTTAGAGATGGTAAGGCAGCCATTACTATGTTTCTTCTTCCTGGCAGTCCTTGGTGCAACCTAATATCTGAAGAGCACTTAAGAGAGCTTTGTCTGGATGTCTGCTACCTCCTCTCACATTATAACTGTGACCAGATACATACCCCATAGCTTTGACATGAGTCAGCAAACTTTCTTCTTCTTCCCTCTCCTTCCTTCCCCATTCTGTTTATTTATCTAGCTGGTGAAGAATTATAGAGAATTTGCAAGCTTGCAAATTATTTTGTGATGTTTTGGTTGGATTTTTTGTTACTGGCCAGTAAGGCTAACTTTGCTTTTTTGCATACTTTTAAATAACACATAAATCTCCTATTTTGAAGGTCTGTTGCAATTACACATAGATGCGAATGAACAATGAATTAGGCCATGTGCTTGCCTGTGACTAAGTGCAAGCTTCAATCATTCAGGGAAGGCTGTGGGCAGGATTCCTGCATTGCAGGGGGTTGGACTAGATGACCCCCAGAGTCCCTTCCAACTCTACAATTCTATGATACTTCATACTAAACAAATCATGTTGCATGGAATGTAGATAGGTAAAGCATATGTAATGGGCTTCATAATATAAAATCGAATGAAACAAATTTTTATAACATGGCTCACTCAATGATTACAGAAGGTCATTTCAATAAAATTAAGGCAGAATTCATCCTCAATAATGAGGAACGTTTCAAATACAGAAGTTTGGGTTTATCTCAGTTTTTTATTTGTAGTTGTTGTGTCCATCTGGTTCTGGGACAAACTGGCAAGATCAGTATCTGTTTGCAATTCTATATGTTCTGTGTTTTAGTTCAATACATTATTTGTACTGTAATTATTGTATTAATTGCAGCTGAGACAAGTACCCTAACAGATTATCCAAAACTGGCTTTGACTTTAAAGTACACATAACATTGGGAATGGGGCAGTCCAAAGAAACAAACAGACCTGATATGTGATATAAGAGAGACTGAATAAGTTGCCTACAAAAAGCAGTATAGGGGTTTTTTTTTTGCTATTCATCTAAGTTCTTAAACACTCTCTCAGAGCTATTTAAATTCATTACATAAACACTTGGGCAGTTAAGCACTCATAAAATTGCTTTGTGAAGTGCCTACCCTACATTCACAGTAACCCATTTTATGCTTTAATATCTCAGGTGTATAATTTTTCTCCTTAAACTAACACAAATACCATGCCGATCATATTATGGATCCTGTGTGCCAAGTATTTAGCCTAGAAGCAGCATAATTCAGTACAGAGGTACACTGTGAGTCAAATCCCACAAGCATGTGTGCTTGACAAGAGCTAGAGAATGTCGCTTGAAGTTTTGCATCTATCAGCACGGTGGGTCACAGATAGCCTTCATCAACTCATATCATTATCCTGTTATTTATTGATTTAAAACACCCCTATGCTGCATTTCATTTTTTTGAAAAGTGAAAGCTGGTTCACAATTACAAAACTAATTCAATAAAATCAACACTAAAAAAAGACTACAGCAACCTCCACAGTAGCCAGGAAAACTACAAGCTAAGTATCATTAACCAGCAACTGCTTGGCAAACAAGGTTATTTTAACAAATGCCAAAAACACACCACCATTGGGCCTTGCCTTATTTCAGTTGGCACCTATGGGTGGTGGTGAAGCTTCTGTTCCATGCAAAAGCCCAGTTTTAGCACACTGCAATACTGTACATGCCTCCCTGAAAATAAGTGTAAATGAACTCAGTGGGGGATAATTATAACATGTATAACATTGTTTAATCTGAATTAGAGCTCTGCAGCTATATTATACTGAGAAAACATTCCAAGGGGAAGGTTCCAAACACTGGTTGCATTCACATGCAACAGTAAGCTATAGTACAACAAGCAAATGAACAAGCCATGTATTGTTCACCCAAACTTGTTTTTTCCTCAGTTGCTTCCACAGCAGGCTGAGCACCTGGCGTGGTGTGATCAAACAAACCATGGTTAAGCATAGCTGCTGGGTTCAGACATGACACCAAACCATCATTAAAACAAGCCATGGTTCATGTCAACAATAAAACATTGCTCATATTGTGCTTTGTTTCCAGAAAACAAAGCATAGTTAATATACTGGGCTGGGTTCAGATAATCAAACAAGCCTCACTTTAACTAAACCAGGGGTGGCTAACCCATGGCCCAAGTCCACTGCCCACCCCAACTGATTTTAGGTGATCCATGAAGCCCAGCCAACCACCAAATAATTTGGTTACCTCCCCCCCCCCCCAATAAAAAATAGCCAGCAGGTGGCATCATTGTGCCTCCACTGTTGTGGTCACTGCTGATGTGGGAATGGGGATGTCACCTCTTTTTAGGTTCTTTCTCTGTTGCACCAGTCTTAAAAGGTGAGTGTGCTTGTTAGAACATCTCTGGAAGGCTGATGAAATAGGAAGAAATGTTTCTTAATGCTTCCTGTCAAATACCTTCTGACAATTGTGCCATAGCATAGGAAGGAGGACCTTTTCAAAGGTAAGAAGAGGTGGCTCTGTTTCTTCCTCCCTAGGGAACTGCTAGAACAGGAGACTCTCCTACTCTAGCACTGCCCTGGAGAATGAAAATCCTGTTTTCTGTGTGGCTCTATCTGCTCCTGAATCCGTCCCACTCCATCTGTTCTGTGTGAATGTGCATGTGTGCAGGCTCATCTTGTCTGCTTCCCACCCCTGCAATCTGAATGGGTGTACATATATATACAGTGGTACCTCAGGTTACAGACACTTCAGGTTACAGACTCTGCTAACCCAGAAATAGTACCTCAGGTTAAGAACTTTGCTTCAGGATGAGAACAAAAATTGTGTGGTGGCAGCGGAAGGCCCCATTAGCTAAAGTGGTACCTCAGGTTAAGAACGGTTTCAGGTTAAGAATGGACCTCCAGAACTAATTAAGTTCTTAACCCGAGGTACCACTGTGTGTGTGTGTGCGTGTGTGTGTGCAAACTGCATCTCCCACTGAGTGTATGTGGATTTGTACACACACTGCATGTGTTAAATGTGCTTAGTTTGGTATGTAGCCCTTGGACAGATAGCAACCCCTCAATGTGATCATCAAGCCAAAAAATGTTACCTACCCCTTGGGCCAAACAAACCATGGTTAGCACAGTTTTCTCCAATCCACTGCCTTCCAGATGTTTTAGACTACAAGTCTCATGTGTCCTGGCCATCATGGCCAATGGTGAAGGATGGTGGGAGTGGCAGTCTAAATTAGCACCTGGAGGGCACCTGGTTTGGGAAGGATGGCAGGGTTATGTGAGAACAAGGCTGTGTACTTTATCATACTACAGATTCACTTATATTTGCCTCTATTCTTGGGGCACCCAACCATGCACACAGGTCAACACACTTATTTCTAGTAACATGAGTAAAAGTAAAATTCCACACATTTACTCAGAATGATGTCAACTCTCATGAAAGTGTGCGTAGAACTGTAGTGTAAAAGTTGCATGCCAATGAAAAAACAGCCCTGTTGTTGCTTTTCAGTGACTTATTGGTATCAAATCAGAAAACAAACAGAAGAAAAGGCTTATTTGGAAAAAAACGAACAGGGCGGGTTGTTATTTATGTACCGAAATCCATATTCACACACCACTTAATTTACAACAATAATAAGAAACTTCTGCAACTGCATGTACAACTAGGGCTGCACACACACACTTCCTATGGCCTTATCTGAAAAGTGAATCCCCACTGAATTCGGGAATTACCTTTCAAAGTTTTAGCTGGAGGTAATCCTGCCTGAGGACCCTTCCTGGGACATTTCACTGTTCCTAGGATTCACCCGTGATTTGTCTTGAAATCAACCTTTGAAAGTGAAGCAGATCTTCTCTCTCTCCCCCCCCCGCCCCGCCTTCGGCGTCCTCTGCCTTTCACAGCACTCAGGCAGGCAGGCTGGCATTCAACAGGTGTCCACGAGGCATGCAGGACTGCAATGGTGGCGGCGGTGGACGGGGAGTTTCACCTGTTACATTTATCATTTCCACACAGCTGTTGAAAGCGGGTGGGAGTCCTGGGGAGGGGGGGGGGGAGAGAGATGGCCTCTCGGAAACCCCCTTTTGGCGTGAAGTGACTGACGGCAACACCGGCGCGAAGCGGCAGCAGCGCCTCTTGTGCCCATTTTCGAAACGGAGCAGCAAAGCCCGCGCTTTTGCGCTGAGGGAAACGCCGCCTCTGGAAGGGCTCGCGCTCGTGGGAGGCGTTAGGGCGCCGGCGGGCGGGAATTCCGTCCTTCGCGCCAGGCGAGCGTCCCCCCGGCCACCCCCGCCAAAAGCCTCCCGCTCAGCGAAGGAGCCGCCAACGGAAGCGCCCGGAGAGACGGAGAAAGAGAAATGCCGGCTCCTCGCTGCTCCCTTCTATATACCAGTCACACAAAAGGAGAGCGGGGCGGTAGGGGGAGGACTGTTCAGTGTGACCAACTCGGGGGTAAAATATAAAGGGGGGAGAAGAAGAGGTGCCGAGGAGATACAGCAGAGAAAATATGCCGAAAGGGCGACTTCCTTGCAGGACAAAAGAAATGCAAAACGTGGACGTTTGACAGAACTTGGGGAGGGCCGCTTTGGCGACAAGGAAGTTATATATATATTGCGGTGCATGCATGCATGTTACGTATATAAGCATTTCCAACTTACCTTGAGCCCCGGATGGTGGTGCTATTAAGAGGCTGAGCAGCAGCAGGAGCAAGAGCTGGGCAGGGGGCTGAGGAGGAGGAGGAAGGGAGCGTAGCCGCTCTGCATGGCGACGCATGGACATCTTAGCCTAGAGTGAGAAACTTTCATCAGCTGGGGCTGGAGAACAGCCCCATTAATATACAGTTACAGAGCGAGAGAGCGAGCACGGAAACTCAGGATGTGAGAGATTTCCTGCATACAGCTGACTCCCAATCCCCTCCTGCTCCTGCATAGGCTGATGATGAGTTGGGCTTTGCTTTCATATTCCCCCCCCTCTTAATTTAAACTGTTGGTGGAGAGGGGGTTCCCCCCCCCCCCCGCAAGATCAAATATGTTGACCGTTGCAATAACTGAACAAATTGCCCGGGTTGGCTAACAGGAGGCACTGAAAATCGTTAGTGGAAGAAGGCAGGCCCTGTGAAAAAATGCCCCTTGCCAACACTCACAGTTCTCATTACAATGGAACAAATTATTGTCTTCTTTGCCTTCGTCCTGCTGCTCCCGCGCAGGGTCCTAGCGCCCTCCGAAACGTGTAGGCAGAAACCGTTCCTTTGCAGAGCAAGTGACCTGCCAATTTTCAGTTCGTGTTGGAAGGAGACTCCCTCATTTGGGATTAATTTTAAGGCTGGCTGTAAAATTCTTCTTCCCCTCCAGCGATGATGAATGATCTTGTTTTGTCTCAAACGTCTCTTCTCTCAGATTGTTGTGTGTGTGACTCAAATGGCTTCAGAAAAAAGTGATGAGTTCTTCCCGTCCCCTCAAAAATAAAAGGATTCCTTGCTGATATTATAATTGTGCTTTATTCCAATGCCTGGTTGGATTGTATTTTATGTCATTTTAAAGTGTGAGGAATAGAATACTTCTTCAGCATGCTTCCCTCAGGATTTTTGTTTTTAAATCTTCCTTCATTCACATTGTCACAGCTGTCAGACAAATGAAAAGATATTACTTTGTGTCTGACATGCGGTCACCCATCACAGGAACATATGTAAATAGATGATGTTTGCAGTCTTTTTCCTTTATGACAGACTTGCAGCAGGCAGGGAAAGGGGCCAGATCATTCTTCCAGAATTTGGAACATTAAAGTATTAGTTTCTGCAAGTGGATAAAAGCCAGTTTTTGTGTATGTGTTGAAATTCATACATCCACCTTTGTAATGCTGGTAAAAATCCATCTTTTTGGAATAGGTGAGGAGGACAAAAGGGTCTATGCACGTGATAATTCATCTACTGCACATACTTGTTTTATTCTGAAATGTAGTTGTCAAGTTTGGTTTGTACCCTCAAGGTGGAATTAAGGTGGTTAGGGGCTTTGGTGCAGTTCCCAAAATGGAGTCCCACCTCCCGCTCCCTGCCAAGGATGACATGAAATAGCTTGCCTTGAAGTGATCCATGCTCTGGTGACCTCCAGTCAACCATTGTAATGCACTATGTATGGGGCTGGTCTTGAAGGTGGTCCAGAAGCTGCAGTTGGTGCAGAATGCACCAGCCAGGGTGCTGGAAGACATTATTGCCTGAGTAGCTTCTTTAGGACCTGTGCTGGTTGCCATTATGCTTCTGAGTCCAATTGAAGATGCTTATTTTGACATATAAAGCCCTAAGTGACTTGGGCCCAGAATATCTGAAGCAGCACCTTCTCCCATGTAAACTAGCCTGGGTGCTGGGATTTGTAGGGGAGGCCTTGTTGGCAGTTCCACTGCCATGTGAAGTTCACACGGGGTCAGTGTGTGAGAAGGCCTTTTCTGTGGTAGCTCCCAGGCTGTGGAATGCCATCCCCTCTGAGGTGCAACTGGCCTTGTCACCATGAATTCTCACATTAGGTCAGGCTGTACCTTTTTGCATGGGCCCATGGAAGGAGTATTTCCTGTTGAATTTAATGGGGCTTATTCCCAAGTAAAGTGGTTAGATTTGCTGCCTAAATCCCACTGATTTCAAAAGGAAGGGGTGAGATTCTGGTTAATCACTTCCAGAGAACACAATGGAATTTTAAAGAAGCTTAATATGGAATGAATTGTTCTCTTCGTTTTTCCATCTCATAGCAGGGGGAAATTGTCTATGAAAGGATCCCATTCTTACATTTCTATCCATAAAGTATCCAGGGTAGCTAACATCAGAAATTAAAACAAAACAATGAAACAAATAACAATCAATAATTGTTAAAAGGGGGGGATAAAACAACCAAGCAACTAGAATCATAACAAAAACAAAATTCAATCAGCAGTACATATATCAAAGGGTTACCTAAGGATTACAATTTCCAATTACAAGGGAAAAATAGGATGTGAAGGAGTGGCAGATACATTTCCCGGGATAGCAGACAAAATTCCACATTGTGGGGGCTGCAATATAAAAGGCCTTAGTAAGTATCCAGGAGGGGAGGGGATTGAGGAATGTGTGTCATGAGGTCAACAAAATCCTCTCCCTGCACTATCCAGGGATGTTCTACGAGGAAGAAAAGGGAAACATACATATTTTCCATTTTCCACCCTCTCTAGAACATGCACTCTTCCAACTCAGTGGATTTAACATCCTGATTAAATTAAAACACAGTTTTCTAGTATGGATATAATGGAAATTTATGGCTTTTCAAACTATTCTTGTGTGCAAAGGTAAAGGTGGAGGCAGTATTGCATGGGTCTGATGCTCATTCTTGGCCTCAGCAGCCATGGTTTACTGAACTGTGATTGCTACCTCCGAATCTGATCACAGTACTGTATTAATATTGACATTTTGGCCTAGAAAAATCCTGAGTGTTCTTTGCAGGGGTTCCTGCTCAAAGTATGTGGAAAGTGAGTTTTCAGTCTGATCCTAAGCATGTTTATAAAGAAGTAGCACCCCAGTCTCAAGACCTATTGAACTCAATGGGGCTGCCTGCTCAGTATACACAAATAGGATTACCCTGTTAAAATGGCCAAGCTATATCTGAAACTGGGTGATTTGTTTTTTAAAATGACAGCAGATTTCAGGATTCAGAGGGGAATTCTGCCAAACTGTTGTTTCTTATTAAAATGATAAAGCATTGTAAAATTATATTCAGATATAAATAAAAGTGACAGAACAATCCTGAAGTTATTTATGCATTTATGAAATATATATATATGCTGCAGTTTTAATCTTTTGGCAACAGCCTGTCTCAAAATGAGACCACATTCTGAAAGGATAAAAGAATTTTATGAAGCAGTATTTACAAGATGCCACCAAGCAAGCATAATTTCGATTTAGAAAGAACTGGGACATCAAGTGCATGTATGTGTGTGTGAAGTTTATACATTCCACTGCTTTATAGTTGCTGTGCAACTTGATGGTTTGGGAGCAACATTTTAAGTAGCAGCTATTTTTGCTGGCCTGTTCCTCTTGGGATCTTTGCCTAGCCTACATCAATCACACCTGAATTCTTCCAACTGAATTTCTCCAGTCAATGCATAGTCTTACTCAAGCGGATTAACCTGAAAAGGTAACATGAGCTTGGGTTGCAATGAATCTTGAAAGAATGCATTTCAGTTCTATCTACTATTTTCTGTGCACGTAAATGGCAAATGCTTTGGAAGCTCCAATATCTTCTTTCGGAACGATTTAGGTTGTGTTTTCCTTGAAGTTCCATTATATGTAAAAAACACACCCAAAAACCAAAAAACCAGCTTGCACTCCATTCTCTTGAAATGGAAACACCTTTTGTTTTCAGTGTTCTTAAATACTTAGCTTTGGAGCATACAGAACAACAACCCCTCTTCCGGCATGCCTTATCCAGAGTGACTCTTAAGTGTCAATCCTCAATGGCCGACTCATCT